>NW_021940508.1:6807369-6818656 GCF_001715985.3 Manacus vitellinus | reverse complement strand
AGGCAGGGCAGCACACGGCGGCGTTCCCGGGCGGGCTGCAGAAGCAGCCGCAGATGGTGAGCCCACACGCCGCGTCGCCGCAGCAGCCAGTGACCTACACGCGGGCGTCATGCGAGATTTGGGAGCGGGGAGAGGAGCTGACGAAAATGCTCATTCCCGCTGCAGCTCAGCTCTCACCTCCGCCCCTGCAGCCCTCCTCCAGCAGACCGGCGCTGCCGGCTCCGGCAGGAGCTTCCCCAGCCTGTTGCCGTTGCGGCCGCTCCAGTGAGCAGCCAGACACACCGTGGCTTCTCAAAGAGGACAAGGGACCGTGTCTTCCTTCTGCCCCAGAGGGTGCGAGAGCATCCTGCATCTTGCATAGGGTGGAGGCTGCTGAATGCTCCCTGCAGAACTGGATCCAGGCTGTAGCTCTCTTTTGGTGGGACACGGCACCTGCCTGCAGCAGGATTCCCAAGGCCCTTGGCAGCCAGAGCAGGAGCAGGGCTGGGGCTCCTGCTCGCCTTTGCTTTTCCAGGAATCGCTGCACTCTGCCACAGGACTGCCAGGGCAGGGCTCTCCCCACAGAGGCACTAAAAGCTTTCACAGCCTGCCAGCACAATCCTCCCCAGTCCTCTGGGGCCATGGTTCATCCGTGGAGATGTTTCCTGCTGGCCTCATAGCTGGCCTCCACTTTCTCCACCCCACAGCCACCCCAACACCTTTTCACCATGCTCCCCGGGCTAAATAATGCAAAATGTGATTCACCCTAAAAGGAAGCATCCCTGGGGAAGGATGAAGCACAAAGAGGCATCCTGGGCCAGGGCAGGGCAACCAGTGGCTCTGTTAAGGCTGATGGACTGAAGCAAGACAGGACCTGACAGCCACAAGCAGAAAGCAGATAAATCCTGTCTGCAGCCTAGCTTTGTGCATCCCCAGCCGTGGAGAAGAGAGCTGCAGACTGGCTCAGATCCCAGCACAACACCCAGATGCTGCCTTTTCCAACCTCTGGATCTGCTTGCAGGTGACATGAGTTGCGGACGGTCTCAGCTCACTCCCAGTTCAGACATGGGGGACTGGGAAGGGTCTGTGATGAAGGTCTGAGTATTGTGGGATCAGTGTCAGTGTCCATAGGTCTACAAAGGGCTGGCACAGCTGATGAGCAGCAGTCAGGGGTCAGGAACCAGCCTGGCACCAGCGTGTGGCACAAGCTGGAGCATATGTGCCCCAAATAGGGTGCTGGAAGCACCCTTGGGACTGCCTTGTCGCAGCCACTTGCTCCTGAGGAGGCAGGGCACTGCAGGAGTGTCGGATGCTATGTCCACCACAGTTTTTTCAGAGGTGTAGAAGACTGTCAGGGATGGTGCTGCCCATCTTCCAGAAGTCAGGAAGCTTCAGTCATCAAGCTTCATCCTTCATCCCATGTTCCCACTTCATACTCTCTGTGTTCTCTGCATGGAGAGGGTGACATCCCTGCCTCCCTGCTGCTGCTCGCTGCTCCCCACATGTCCAGTGCTCTGTGGGGCTGGTGGATCTGCACAGAGACAGAAAGGACCTGCCCAGTGGAGGGCACAGGGACAGGCATGGCCAGGATGTCAGGCTGGGATGTGGGATTCCCCCCAGCAGCATCCCGGGAACAGGAACCCTGCAGTGGGGCTGAGCTGAGCTTCCCTCTCCCCTAATCAGGAGAAGACCTGCTGTATCCAGCCTGGTCAAAGAGCAGGGCAGCCCTGCAGCACCCCCACTGCCCTGGCCCCTCTGCTTTCACTTTCAGCACCAATCCCAAACCTGTATAGAAGCTGCTCCTAGGAGGGCTCAGAATCTGTTTCACCCTAAGTCATCCCCAGGCAGAGCTGGCAGTTCCTGAAGAGGAAAGCACAGCCCTCTTACCCAGCAGTACCCCCTCTCAGGAAGGTGTCAGGGGACTGAGTCACCATCTCTACGAGGCTGATGTGGGGCAGCTGGGGATGCACGTGGACCAAATGTCTCACCTTCAGAGGTGCTGAATTAGGGCTGTGCCCTCCTCTCCCCACCAGCATCCTCACCCTTGCCCCAACACCTCACTCACACCTTCCATGAGCCCCCAGACCCACTGCAGTCCTGTGGTGTGCACCCAGGTGATACGTTCAGTCCTGGAGACTAGGAGAACCAAACCCCTGGTGCTGCACTGTACTGGGCACACCGGGCTGCACGTAGCCAGCAGTCACCGTGCCCCCACTGCACCATGGTGTAGGAAGGACAGCCTGCCTGCAACACTGACCAGCAGGCATCGAGTTAAAGCAGGCACAGGTAGCCTGCGCCTGGGGCACTGATCTGGGGAAGATCCTGTGGGTGGGCAGGTGAGACCTTCACTCCTCCGAGGATGCAGCCCCATCTCCACAGTCCTTGAGATTTTCTCTAAGAAAGGCGGTTCGGCCCCGGGGGCCAGAGGAGATGCAGGGAAAGCTTTTATTGGTATCTCCCAGCACACGTCAGCCCGGTTAAAAAAAAAAGCTTCGTGTCTCAGAGAGCTGTTTAACACAGCTCAGGCAGCAATTGGTACAGGGACAGCAAACCAGGCTGCATCTGCTCAGCCCCAGTCACAAGCTAGCTCCCTGCTTCCTCCAAGTGTGTGTGGTGTGTGTGCGTGTGTGTGTGTGCGC
Source organism: Manacus vitellinus (assembly GCF_001715985.3). Lineage (NCBI taxonomy): Eukaryota > Metazoa > Chordata > Aves > Passeriformes > Pipridae > Manacus > Manacus vitellinus. The sequence continues at coordinate 6,816,038 of NW_021940508.1, read as the reverse complement.
GCGTGTGTGCGCGCGCTAGACACAGGCATCCGCTCCCAGCATCTCGCTGTCTCCTGCATCCTCCGGCAGCAAGTGCAGGGCTCTGGTTCCTCGGGTACCACCCTCACCGCTCCATCCCCCGACAGGAATTTGCACACGAGGCACAGGATGTGGTGAGCACCCACGGGTGGAGAGGGGGTTGCGGCCAGAGGCAGCGGCGATGGACACCGTGTGGACCTCTGTCTAGGGCTCGTGTTCCCCAGACGGACCCTCACCCTGGTAAGTGGGTTTTTTTGCCACAGTTGGTGCTTTGCTGGGTGCATGGCATGGGCTGTCCACACGTTGTGACATCCTTGGGTGGGCTCTCCCGCTGCCCCCCAGGTCCTGGTGCCTGAGAGGGTGTGCAGAGCTCCTGGGATGGAGTGCCTGGGAGGAGGGTTGAGGATGGGGTGGGAAGGTCCTGCCCAGGCATTGGGGTCCTCATGTCGGTACTGGGGAGATGGGCTGGGGAGGGAGATGAGGAGGAGAAGTGGAGAACTGGGCAGGAGCTGTGTCTGCTGCAGAGGAAGGGACTCTGCTGTCACGGCATTTTCATCCCCCTCTGGGAGATGGAAGCGTGCGACACACCTATAAAATCTGCCATGGCGCGGCAGGACAGGCAACCTGATCCAGCAGGGAGAGCAGCCACTGGCTCAGTGTCCCCAGGACAGGGACGCAGCACATCTGGGGCTCCAGCCACCCCCCTAGACATCCCCATTGAACTCCCAGAGCCCTGCAGAGGGTAGGGAGGGTACCATCAGCCATGGACCCCCCTGACCCACAGCAACTGGATCACCTCACAGCAGCAGCCCCAGCAGTGCCACAGTCACAGCATGTGCCGTCTGCCCGGGAGAGGGGACAAGAGGGTGCTGCCAGACCCCTGTGGCAATCCCTAACCAGCTCAAGGAGGTGGGATGCAATGGCCCCTAAGTAGAGCCTCCTGCCTTCACTGCTGGCCCCCCTTGCCCCAGGCAGGCAGGGGCTGGCAGGGTGTGCAGGGCTGTACCAGAGCCATGCCAGAGCCACGGCAGCTCCTCCCAGCCCTGCTCCATGCCCTTCAGACTAAGCGCTGGGACCAGGCAGCCACAGGCTCTGATATCCCGGGGTGTCCTTCCTATTGGTACCCCACCCCTCTGCTCCCAGGGTCCCTAATGCTGCTCCCAGTAAGGTGCTGTAGGGTAAAAATCTCAGGAAACTCTTGAGGCAGGGGGGAGGCCTGGACCACAGAGAGCCTGTGGGGACCAGGCGCATCCTTCCCCACAACTGGGGAGCTGCAATCCAGGGGGTTCTGCTCCTGGCACACCCGTGATGCCTCCCCTTGAAGGTGGGTGCCAGGGACCCTGCTCATGTGTGCACCAGCCCGAGCACCTGCTGACGCTTTATTTGCTGGTGGGGCATTGCAGCGAGGACACACCATGGGGCAGGTGACAGTCAGCCCTACAGACCCTGTGGCTCCACACCCCCATCTCCCCATGCCACCGCTGGGCACCAAAACAGCCCACCCTACACCCGTGGCCCCCTGAAAAACACCCATCCCGCACCCCCAGCTGCCACAGACACCACCCCACACCCACAGCTTCTGCAACATCCCTGCACCCAAAGCCACCACCCACCCCATGCCCACAGTCGCTGCAACACCCGCTGTGGGCCGTAACACCCGCCCCGCGCTGCCAGCCACTCCGTAGCACATCCACCCCAAAACACATCCACCCCTAACACATCATCCACCCCGTAACACATCCAGCCCTAACAAACACATCCCTGTGCTGCTCCTTACCACATCCATCCTGTGTTCCCAGCCACCACAACGCCCCCGCAGTGCCGCGATACACCCACCTGTGTGTCACTCATCGCCCTGCACCACAAACCTGGCACCCCATAACCCCACGTGGGCTCTGCTGTGGGAGAAAGGAGGTTTTGCAGCCACGCAGGGGCCATTGGCTCTGTTTGCATCAGGATGCTCTGCCCTGCTTCCTTCTCTTGGGGTGTCTCCATGCTGGCTACCAGCTCTGTCCCACCAGTGCCCCCATCCCCATCTAAAACAGGCTTATCCTCACTCTAGCTGCACCAGCCTTGACTCCATGCCTCAGTTTCCCCATGCAGAGAGGTACTTGGGGCTGGGAAATACGCATCCATGGGTGCTAAGAGGATGAAGTGCTTTCTGGCTTAGTATTTTGCTGCAGGGATGAAGCAGCAAAGGAGAAAATCCGAACCAGAAGAGTGTGGGGAATGGGTGTTGCCCAAGGATCAGGGCAGGGGTGCAAGGGAAGGGAAGGAGGTGGGAAGGTGCCCACCCCTGCTGTGACAGCTCCTGGTGCTGGCAGGGCTCAGCGGAGCCGGGTGTTTGCAGGCAGCTCCCGCCTGTGCCCAGATTTAGCTCCTCTGTGGGGGCGACCTAAAAATAGCCCCGTGGTGGAGCCTTGCAGAGCAAGGTCGAGGCCCCCGCACCTCAGGTCATGGTGAGACAGGTGGTGGGCACTTTGTGCCTCAGGGGATGGACACAAATAGCAGTTGGGACACCTTCCCCCAGGAACACACACAGATATAGGGCCTGCTCAGGTGTCTGGGCTGCTATGAGGCAAGGGAGCTTCTGGTTCTCCCTCCACACACCCAGAGGTCTCCAGGAGTGGGGATGGTTCTGCGTGGGGGTGATGTCTCACCTCACAAAGCCAATGCGTCAGGCAGGGCACAGGGCAAAGGGGGCCCTGGAGAGTGCAGAGCAAGTTTGGGGTATCTGGGGAGCAATGGGGTTTGTGGAAAGGCAGTGGGGTCTGGAGACTGAGTTCAGAGTGAAGCCATTCAACCCTGGATGTGCAGGCAGGGTTCAGCTGTGCAGCACTAGCAGGCACAGAGAGGCCAGCGGGGCTGAGAACAGACACAAGTCATGACACGAGTGAGACCATCCAAAATTCAGGCAGACAGCAGTAAATGGCAGGAGGCACTGAAGGTTGGACTTAGGAGAGGACAGGAAACGGAGGTGGCTGGGAACTTCAAGCAGCAGCACAGTGCTGGTGGGTGACTATGACATGAACACACGGGGGAACCACATCTGAGGGGGGTTACAGCTGGTTTACACACCAGCCACCTTCCCACTGCCCTGGTTGCCCCCCTGCACCTCAGAGGGGCTGGGGCTGGGGCACCCAGAGCCCAGCAGCACTGTGGGGAGAAGCTGCCAGCACGCTGGGGATCAGGAGCACCAGTGTGGCTGCTGGGGGTACTGGTGTGCTGGCTTTCTCTTCTCTGTAAGCCCAGCCCCTCTGCACCCTCTCCTCCCTGCTTCTCCCCCAAGCCTTGGCCATGAGGAGGCCTGGATCTGGCCAGCGTGTGGTGATGCAGAGACCTGCAAGGGCAGACCTGGGGGGAATCTCGCTGTGATATCCCCGACTCTTCGGTTCTCAGGCAGAGCTGCAATGGTGCCCAGCAGCAGAGCTGATCCTGCCCGCAGCGAATAGGATCCTGAGCCGCCCGGGCACGGGGTGGTGGCACGGTGGGCATGTAGAGACATCCAGGTGTTCTTCCTTCCCACTGGCACAGCCGCAGAGATGCTGTCGCTGTGGCTTGGACACGAGCCCCCGCCTCTGCCCCGCTCCCACCTTTGTAAAGCCCCTTAGAGCTGGAGAATGCCGGGCACCAGCTCTGAGCCAGGCGGTGCATCCAGCGGGTGCAAATACCCCCCTTTGTGGGCACTCTGCCGGGACCCCCACGCGCAGGACGGGGCCCACACGTGCTGCACTCCCGGCTCAGCGCGTGGGAATCCGCAGGCAGATGGTCCCGCGGTGGTGGGGAGAGGCTGGGAAATCACATGCGTGTGCACGCAGTGGTGTTCGCTGCCTGCCAGCGCGCTCGGCCTTCCGCTCCATTCGGCCTGGCCAAGCCGTGGGCTACCTGTAATTACCGCTGCCAGCTCGACACAGCAGCGCCCGCGGCGCCGGGTCCTCCCGCAGCCCCGAGATCCCGGCGTGTGCGCGCGTGCTGCTAATTATCCCGCTACCTGGGGACTTCCCTGCTGAAGCTGGCGGGGCGGGGGATTGCTGCTCCGATCTCCCCGCTCTACCTCCTAGTCCCTGGGCTCCCGCTGGGAGTGCCTCTTTCCTGCAGCGTAGAATCACAGAATAATTAAGGCTGGGAAAGACCTCTAAGATCATCGAGTCCAACTGTTAACCCAGCACTGCCAAGGCCACCACTAAACTGTATCCTTAAGTGCCACGTCTACACGTTTTTTGAACAAGATCAGGGACAGTGATTCCACCACTGCCCTGGGCAGCGTCTTCCATAACACAATCCTAGCAAGGGCACGAGGGCAGCACTGGGACCGATTTGGGGTCATGCTGTGCCCCAATGTTGGGGATGTTGGAGACTAAGTCCTGCTTTTCCCAGCTTCAGCCCACTCCCAGTGAGACAGAGACTGACTTGCTATTGCTGCTGCTGTTGACCACCCCATTTTATCCCAAGATGATCTTCCCTTGGTACTGAAACTCATGTGCCTCAATCCCATGCACTGGTTCCCTTCTCTCCTGCACTCTCACAGCCCTCCTATGGCTGGTCCAACCTCTCCCACATGGCTCCTTGCAGGATGCAGGATGCCCAGTGATCACAGCAGCAGCACACACACACACACACATACACACAAGCATGTGAGCGCGAGAGAGATGGGAAGGTGAAGAGGAATTTGAGGAAGGTAGGGAGCCAAAACCAGCTCTGCCATGCCCCAGTCCTGGGCAGAGCTGCAGGGAGGACAGCTTTCACCCTTGACTGGCCACAGAGGCTTTCTCCAAGGCAGAAAGGAGATGCATGGAAGGGGCAGGATTACAGCTGGTCCCAATCCCTTTAGGATTTACTGGTCTGGTGTGGGAAAGGCCTGGATGTGTTTCTTGTTAAACTGAAGCACATAAAGCAAGCATGGGGGAGGCATCCCCAAACCAGCTCCCTGCTTTTGTCCCAATCCTGCACCAACACTTAGACCCTCCACAGCCAGGGTCCATGGCCACCATGGATAATCTCAGTGCCAGCTTGCCATTTCTCCCTGCCCTGAGCTGCCCCTTGCATATCTGGGAGAAAGCCACCAGGACAACATTTTGGGGTCAGGGACACGGTGCAAGGGCAGGGAGCAGCACTGCACCCCGAGGTGCTAGCACTGAGCTCCTTCCTTCCCCCACAGAGCCATGGGGGTGCTAATGTCCAGGCGGCAGACAGTGGAGAGGGTGCAGAAGGTGAGCTTGGCCGTGTCAGCCTTCAAGGACGGGCTGCGGGAGCAGCCATCGACACGGCGCCGGGGAGAGGCGGGGACCTCACGCCGGGGGACGCTGGAGCAGGAGGTGCAGGAAGGAGAGGAGGAGGCATCGGCAGGACCTTCCCAGCCAGAGGAGAGCAGTGCCAGTGCCAGTGCCAAAGCAGCCTGGGAACGGCTGCGGGATGGCCGGGGCGTGGAGCCAGAGGAGTTTGACCGGGCCAACAGGTTCACGCCACCCGCCTTCATCCGGCCCAAGCGGGAGCTGCACGATGATGAGCCCCCAGACATCAACCTGGAGCAGAGGGAGCAGGTGAGCAGATGGAGCCACGGGGACAGGGGCTGGGGAGAGCCCAGGGCTGTGACAGCCTCCTTGGGCATGGCAAAGCCCTATGGACGTGGCTCAGTGGGGCAGGGTGCCAGGGGCCAGGCTGGGCAGCTGGCCACATGGGGAGGAGGGTGCAACTGTTTAGATGTGCCCTGGAAGGAACCTGGTATGTCTCAGAAAGAAGAGGTCACTGGTGGGCAAGGCAGCTCCAGCTTTGGGATAAAGAGAAGGACAATATGATCTATGTGTTTGTCAGCCTACAGCCAGCCAGCCTGCAACTCAAGCCATCCATTCACACCTGCAGTCTCTAACAGCCAGCCCTCCAAACCAACAGTTTTATCCCAGTTTTTTATCCCCACCCCCCACCCCCAACGCACGTGATCCTACAGCCCACCCATCCATACCCACAACCCTAACCATCCATCCACCCACCAACCCAACCAGCCTACACCCCAGCCCACCTACAGCTTTCCACAGAACCACAGAACACAGAACATCCTGAGCTGGAAGGAGCCCACAAGGATCATCAAGTCCAAGTCCCGCCCCCTGCACAGGACACCGCAACAATCACGCCATGTGCCTGACAGCATTGTTCAAAAACATCTTAAACTCTGTCAGGCTTGGTGCTGTGACTACTTCCTTGGGCAGCCTGTTCCAGTGCCCAGCCACCCTCTGAGGCTAAATCATGCAGGGTACCAGCAGTATTTCTTGGGAATGGAAATGTGTGAAAAACCTTACAGCTTATCCATTCATACTTACAACACTAAGAAACAGCCAACCTACAACCCTAGTCCAGCCACCCACACTACCATGCTGAACCCCAGAGCACATACAACCTCAAAGCCCCAGCAACCCTACAGCCACACCCATCCACCCACCATTCATCCCAATAAACCTGCCTACCGTCCTCTAACTCAACCAGCCGTGTCCCTTACGACCTCACCACCCACCTATTCCCTACTCAGCCCACGCATTCCCATCCCCATCCACTTCTACCCCACCCGCAAAACACCACCCCACGCCTGGAGAAGCAGGCCCCTGCCCACACTGCTCTGCTGAGGATCTGCCCGCCCCTCCCCAGATCGTGAATGACGAAATGTGTGAGATCTGCGAGGTGTGGACGGCCGAGAGCCTCTTCCCGTGCCGCATCTGCCCCCGGGTGTACCACGACGGCTGCCTGCGCCGCATGGGGTACCTGCAGAAGGACAGCACCGTGGAGGTGACGGAGACGGCGCACACCGAGACGGGCTGGAGCTGCTACTACTGCGTGAGTGCCTGGAGGAGGGGACACTGGGCTGCTGCTGGGTGGTGGGTGCTCCCTGGGGAACCCTGCCCCACACAGACATGAACAGGGTCCCACCCCACAGCCTCATCCAGGGCAATGGGGGACCTGCTGCCCCCCACCTCCTGCTTGCCCACCTTGGCCATGGGATGGGCTGCTGGGCACGTGAGATGCTGTGGCAGAGCTGGAATGGCCAAAGCCATTGGGTGTGGAGCCACCCAACTGCAGAACCCCAGGGTGACACACAGTACACCATCCCTCTCCGGGTGTGGGTGCCTACGCCCACATGCCGTCAAGGGATCCCAGTGCTGCCATACAGCGGGATGCTCCGCCAACCCCATGCCTTTGCCCCACGGGTCCTCTCTGCCCCTCACCCCAGGACAACCTCAATCTGCTGCTGACAGAAGAAGAGATGTACAGCCTGATGGAGACCTTGAAGAACTGCAAGATCATTCCAGGTGTGTATCTTCCCCACAGCAGATCCCAGGAGGCTGGGGGAGGCAGGTGGGGAAGGGGGTCCCCCCTTCTTCCCAGGCACTGCAGAGCCAATCTGTCCCCTACAGAGACCTGCCTCACCCTGGATGACTTCCTGCGCTACAAACACCTGCTGCACAAGCAGCAGTTTGAGAAGCCCATGGCCGAGGCACAGGAGGAGCAGGCAGCCCTGCAGTTCAATGCCCTGGACCCCGACAAGAAGGGACACATCGAGTGGCAGGACTTCCTCTCCCATGAGTCCATCCAGCTGCTGCAGAAACTACGGCCACAGGTATGATTGTGGCATCCAGGCCTTGCTCCCATGGCTGGCACCCATGGTCACAGCACTCAAGACAAGCTCCCATGGTCACAACACCCGGAGCTGGCTCCTACAACTGGCACCCATGGCTGTGGCACCTGGGTCTGAGTCCCATGGCCACTACCAAAGGCCATGGCACCCAGGGCAGGAGACCCCCACAGCTTTGGGCATAGGAGCCAGGAGATTCCCATGAGGTGAGCTCTCTCCCTTCCCTTCTCTGACCCCCTAGAATGCCCTGCTGCGGCTGCTGACACCCAAGGAGCGGGAGCGGGCACGGGCAGCCTTCCTGGCCCTGGACCAGGACAACGATGGCTTCATAGGGGAGGGCGAGTGTCGCCAGGCCCGGCACACCTGGTTCCGCAAGCACCAAAAGGAGATGCTGTCCTGCAATGTCAGGTATGGGGATGCCCACCCTGGTGTAGGGGTGACATCCAAGCCGGCATTCCTGCCACAGCCCCAGCAGCCACCGCAGGGTCTTGGCGCACAAATGGGGTGCTCCCACTTCTCATCACCTTCCCTCTGTGGCCCCTCAGCCCTGTGCACCCTCCTCCCCCTGCCACCACAACCATCTGGGGTGCAAGGAACACCCAGGGATGAAGGGTATCCTCCTCCCTCCCACAGCATCAGCCATGTGGGGCCCATATCGGAGGGCAGCCCTGCCAGCAGCAGGAATGGCAAGAGCCCAGAGAAGATCCTGCCAGCCACGAAGCAGGAGGAGCCCAGGTGAGGCAGGGCTGTGTGCAGGGGTGGGGGACACCCTCATTTTGGGGGCAGTTTCCAGGGGAGCAGCAGTGCCAGCTGGGGTGGCCAGTGAGCCCACATCTGCCCACAGGACCGTCGACTGGCCCGGCTTCCTGCGGGAGAATGTCACCTACATCCTGGCCGCACGCCCCAACAGCGCCGCCCTCCACCTGCAGCCCCCCGCCTAATCCCCGCGGCGCGTCGAGGGCGCGACGCTGCTCCCGCCATGCAGACCTGCCCCACCCGCCCCTGGGGGCGGAGCTGGGCGCTGATTGGCTGG
>NW_021940508.1:6789424-6806364 GCF_001715985.3 Manacus vitellinus | reverse complement strand
GGAGGCAGAGCCCAGAGCCCCCCAGGTGTCAGCTGCAGGGGTGAGGCACTCGCTGGGCAGGTTTGGTGCTCGGCAACGCTGTTGTGGATAGATGTGCTCAGCCCACAGGTGAAGGAGGAGGGACTCCAGGAACCTTGCCCCAAACACACCAGGGGCCGGGATGCCCAGATCTCATGGCAGCCCCAGCAGCTGCTCCTTGCCCCTCCAATTCATCCCCTGCAATGCCCTTAGCCTCTCCCTGCCCGGTGTGCCCTGGCTCAGCCAGGAGGGCCTGGGGTATACACAGACCAGGGGTGCACTTGCAGCAACCTGGTCACTCCCTCACCTCCATCCCCGATGCAGTGGGGGCACCGTCCCACTCAGCCCCATTTCCCCAGCCAGGGCACAGTTCCCCTCTCCAGGGTCTCTCCCACTGCAAGACGAGGAGGTGCCCAGTGCCACGACATCTTCCTCTACCGCCCTGGCATGCCAGGCCAATGGGGATATTTTGGATGCCAGGTCCGAGATGTGGCCAGAGCGTCAATGGGGATATTTCGGATGCCAGGTCCGAGATGTGGCCAGAGCCATGGTGAGGAGGTGGCCGTGGGTGCATGGGTTGCAACTCCCTATCTGTACTGAGATACATCCATTAAACAGCTGTGTCCAACCAGCCTCCTGAGGGTGCGCTTTCAGGGCTTCTGGCTTCTCCTCAGGCACTTCTGGGGATCCACAGTGGCCTGTTGTCTTTAAAATCCTATCCCAGCCTTAGGTCATTGTCCCACCAGGCAGGCTTGGCCTCCCATCCCCAGAGTGTCCCACAGCAGCAGTGGGGGGAAGCCAGCAGGTGCACCCAGGACCCTGCAAACTCGAGGTGCCCCATGTGTCCCCAGGAAAGCAGACAGTAGGGAGAGTGCTTGGCTGACCCTACAACAACCCCAGTCCCTGCAGTGGAAGGGACAATCATCCACCGGGATGAGGGTGCTTCCTGCCTTCAGAGGCACTGGAGGCTGTGAACTGAGCACTGGGGACTGTTGGATGCTGGGAACAGGCTGTCTGCAGCAGTGCTGGGAAACCCGAAATAACCCCACAAAGACACCAAGAAGGAGAGTGGTCCCCATGGCTGGAGTGCTCCAGTCCTAGTCACATCCACGGAGCTCCCACAGGAAGCTGCAGCTTTTGATGGTGGCACAAATGGTCTGTGGGAATCGGCAAAGGAGGCTCACCTGCCTGGGGGGACTTTTCTTTCACAGTGCGTGCACTGCAGCTGGGAGGGGAATGGGTTTGCGAAGAGAGTTTGGGAGAGAATTAGGAGGTATTAGAGAGAATTAGGAGAATTAGATGCTGCCCTGGCAACATCTGTGCTGTCTGCAGGGGCACAGAGCTTGGTGCTAAAAGCTGGAGTCGGACATTCAGCCCACCCCCGAGGCCACAGTGGGCTGCCATGGCATCTAGACCACAGGAGCAGTGTGCAGCTCATCCCCAGAGAAAATCCAGCAAGTATTTCCGGCTCTGGGAGCCAGAGCAGCTGTAAAAGCACCTGGGAGAGGCACCCGTCACCTTGAGGAAGAGGATGGGCATCTGAGGGAAGGGGGAGCTCACGGTGTTTTTTGCGCCTGATGGTGGGATATCATGGGTGCGTGCTCTGCCCATGAAGGGAAGCCGCGGGAAGCCACAGGAAGCCCTCACATGGCGAGATGGTGTTGATCACTGTGTTATTGCTCCATCTGCTGGAGATGAAGAGAAAGCTGGGGCAGAGCACAGGAGTGGGGACGCTGGGAGTGAGACATCCACTGCCACCACCCCAAACCGACATCCTGAGCCCTCAGGATCCAGACCGGGAGAGCAAATCCTCCTGGGCCCTAATCCAGCCCCACTCCGCTCTCAGTTCTTCCCTTGGAAAACAAGGTACAGGTGGTTGTCCCATCTCCAGCCCACCTGCCACCCCCTGCAGCACTCTGGCATCCCTGCCAGGGCACACAGCCAGCTGGTGTTTCCGGAGAGCTGGTTAAAACAAGGGCCACACGTGGCCAGGGGGACCTATGTCCCGCAGGGCTGTGCTGTCACTGCTGTGGCACTGTCATCCCAGCTCACATCCTCTGCCACAGCAGCAGGTGCCCAGTGAGCGACCTCCACGGAGCAGAGTGTGCCTCAGCCATGTCCCACACAGGCACCATCGAGGTCTGGGCAGAAGCAGGAGGACGTGGTGGAGGAGTGGGCAAGGTGGTGCTGTGGCTCCTCTTAGCTGTCACTTGCTCCTTCAGGAGCTGCTGTCCGCAGAGACACTGTCCCCAGAAAGCCTCTGTGGCCTGCAGACCGCCATCCCTGATGCTGGGGCAAACCCCTCCCTAAATGCTGAGGGATACCTCCTCTGCGCATGGTGCAAACCTCCCAAACACCTGAAAGCTGGCACTAAGCTCTCTCTGAATACTTCTCACTACACGCTGGTGCAAACCTGTCCCTGAATCCCCTTGAATGTTTATGCAAACCTCCAAACAAGTGCTGGTGACAACTTTCCCTGAACAGTGGTGCAAATCTCCCCACTGAGATCCCAGAGGCCGGAGACCAAAGGATCAGGATGCTCATGTGGGATTTAAGGCTGGGGCAAGAACCAGCTCTCCAGCCCAACCCTCCCAAGCCCTGCTGTACTGACGGTGCCTGTGCAGCCCACGGGTCTGTTGTCCCATGTCCATCACCCACCACCAGGTGCCATACAGTGGGTGCTGTGTTACCCAGTGGGGGTTCTCAGCCCCAGGGCTCCAGTCCAGCATCATCCAGTCTGGGGGCAGGGGCAGAGTCCTGGGTCCTGGGGGGCAGCTCTGGCTCATGTATGTGTTTCACAGCAGGCAGCAATCAGAGCATCATCTACGCTTCTCCCAGATGGTCCTGCCCTCTGCAAGAGGACTGGAGCACCTCGGCCTGCCCAGATCAGAATGTCTTTGCCATCCCACAGGAACCCCAGGGGATGGGGAGTAATAGTGCCCTACTGCTAGAGTTTCCCCCTCTGCCAGGCTGCAGGACCACTTCACACGGCTGCCACCCACTCCAAAAACCTCTGCTGGTGGGGAATATGGGTGCTTGGCTTTGCATCCCAGGGATCAGGATAGCACCCTCCTCTGAGGCTGGACACCTCTGCCTGTCCCCGGGGCTCCCCTGGGTTTGGCCAAGTGCCATCAGGTCTGGTGTGTCCCAGAGGGAAAGTGACCACGATGTGCCCCACACCAAAGCCAGCCAAACTTCAGGAACGTGTGTGCAAAGCTGTGCTGACACAGGAGGGACAGAGGTGACCAGGGGGACCCACTGGGCTAAGACAGTGTCACCATGAGCCATGGCACCTGGCTATCACTGGGGCAAGATGTCAGAGCCCCATCCCATCACTGCCACAGGACTGTCAGAGACCAATGGCAGGAAAAGAGGGTTCTCTGGGCAGCTTGTGACAGTGACAGCAACAGCCACAGCCCCCGGAGGCAGTGACACCCTGGAGGCCCCAACTATCCTTCCCCTCCCGGGCCAGAGCAGGACTGACCATCCAGAGCAGGGACAAGTGTTCCCATTTAGCAACATCCCCCCACATGTGAGCAGGGAGAGGAGATGGGAAAGCTGAGGAGGTTTTGGGGCGCAGAACTGGGATGACAAGATTGGGCCACTAAGAAGAGACCCTCACCCCACCCCGAGCCAGGGTCCGTAGGGGCACTAGAGACCTCTGGGGAGACTTCAGGGAGGACTGGGGGGTGAAGGGGCTGGGAGAGGGTGGTGCAAGGGGCCACCAAGTAAGAAGTGTGTGTGCCCCCTGCAACAGAGAGGTGGCCACGGGGTGTCGCCCCTGCACCGCGCCGGGAGCCGGCGGTGCCACTTCGGGACCTGCACAGAACATGCAGGGAGGGAGGATGCAGGAAGGGAGGATGCAGGGACTCATCTCTCTACCCAGAAATCATTTTGTAGGCTGGCTTGTGACGCCCTTCCTCTCCTGCCCAAGCTCTGATTCCAACCTCTGCCCTATAGCACCTTCTTCCTCCCTGGTTATGTGCCTTTGCCAGGTGAATGTAGGGCCACACACCCTGCATGGGGAGCTGGGACCCAGCCATGGCAGTCGCAGGCTCCTGCAGGGATGAGCTCCATCCTCTGCAGTCCCCTGGAGCTGGGAAACCCTGGGCCTTTGGAGAAGAGGCACCAGCCCAGCAATACCTCGAGTCTAACATCCCTTCCCCATGAGAGGCATAGGGATTCAGAGCCCTCTCCTGCCTGCATTCCCTGATAGGAGCCCTGGGCACTCCCTCATCTTCACCCCCCAAAGCCATTGCACCCCCCAAATAACCACAGGGTCTGACCACACACGGCACTGCCACTGGGCTCAGAAGGATGTTCAAGTGATGGAAATGCAGCCCAGCACTAGGTGTGGTAGCAGGGATAAGGACAGGGATGTCCACCAGCACCTCCTGCAACCAACTACAAGCCGCTTGGATCCACAGGGAAGTCTGGAGGAAGCTGTATGTGACTTAAGTGGGGAAATGAGATAAACTCCCAACATGTCCCCTGGCATGCTGTCAACTGTGGAATGAGCTGCCTCAACAGGACACAACCCCACAGGCACTCCAGCATGGAAGTGGTGTGCTCCTCTCCCGGAAGGGTGGCCTGGGCTACTCACAGGAGTCCATGCAGGAGCTGTGCATGGCTTCCCAGAGGCACACCGTGCCACCACCGGCTCCTGCCACCCCCACATTGCTGGCTCGGTGGCCCTGACAGTGGAGGGCTGACAGACACTGCCTCCTGTTCCCAGCAGGCTCTCTCCCACTTCTCTCCCCGCAGCACAGGGGAATAGAACACGGGGTTCCTGCGTGGTGCAAGGGGTGCAGAGGAGGCCCTGGGATGAGGGGGGGCACAGAAGGGTGCCAGGCACACTGAGCATCTTTTTTCCACAGCAGCTTTGCTGTGACTCATCCTGGCAACCCACACAGCACTCAGGCAGGGTGTCCAGGTCCTCTCCTGTCTCAGTGTAAGGCCATGTAGAAGAAACACATTAACAGCCCAAGTCCTGGGTTCCTCCCTCTGCATCTCCCTGCTCCTACTGCCCTAGCATTGCAGTGGGACTGTGAGGTGGCATCAGGGACAGTGGCCCCAGCCCTGGACTTCCATGTTCCTCTCTGTGGCAGCCTGGACCCCAGGGCCCCACTGACCCCTGAGCAGCTGCTACCAAGCACCAGCAGGGCTGGTATGACAGTGGCCATTGGCTGCCAAATAAATTATTTGGGGTACAGTGAAGGGCAGTACCTGCCTTCCCACTTCGGCTGTGTGTATCCAAGCCCCACAGCTGGAATTGGAGCAGATGCTGATGGTCCCTCTGGGTAGCACAGGGACAGCTGTACAGTGGCATGCATGTCCCTGCGTGCCCCAGCATCCCCCCTCACCCCACATGTGTGTTGTACATCCCAGCATCCCCTTTCCATTTGGGAAATGACCCTGAACCATAAGCCAACACACACAGTCCTCTCAGCTGACCTCCAAGCCACAGGACATGCTGGGGACACTGGTAAGAAGGCATCAATCCAGGACTAATGTGGGAGCTAAATAGAGCCAAGGCATACCATGGCTGGCCTGGGAAGGAGGAAGGCAGCCAGAGTACCTGGAAAGCAGGGATTTGGATCCGAGCCACTCCAGAAAGCCAGCACGATGCTTGGCACAGGCAGATGCACCCGGCCGATCAGAGACACGGAGATCCATCTGGGGGATCTGCCAACCCACACAGCATCAGCCAGGCCACTCACTCCTCAGGTGCCTCTGGCAGCAAGGATGGGAGTAATAAAGGGGGGAGGCACCTCGTGTTTGGCGTGGGGCACCCCATGACCCATCAGTGAAATGATCTGGGGGCTGGAGTGACTGATCCACGAGGAGCCGCACACAACTATATCTGTCTCACTTGGCTGAGAGATGACTAAGGGAAGGACAGGAGAGCAGTCTGCACACCGCCAGGCAGAGGAGGAATTATTTAGGCTGGAGCGCGGGGGCGGAGGGAGGGGGGCTGGAAGGAGATGGGTGGAGGGAAGGTAGAGGCTAGGTGGGATGCTCTGGCAGTGCTCCCCCTCTCTGCCGGAGGGACACCATGTACTGGTGAGAAAGAGCACAAGAGCTGGGGGACTGGGAGGTGCTGCTCACTTTTGGGGAGAAAATACATTCATCCAAGGGGGTGTCCTGGCCCCTACCCCACAGATGGGCATTGACTCAGAGACCTATCCCAAGCACGGGAAAACACATGGCAGCTGCCTGCAGAGGGCGGGCCTCAGAAGGTGGAAAAATGACCTCACTATGTGGCATCTCTCCTGAGCCCCAGCCCACAGCAGTGCTCTCACGTAACCACCTGACACACAATAAAAATCAAAGGCAGGAGAAGGGGATGCCGAGACCAAGGGGCTCAGCATCTTCTGGGATCAATCCCTTCTCCCAGGAAGGAAGGGACCCCACCACATAAGCTGTTCCCACAGCCAACATGTACCAAATCTATTTCCTGGGGTCATCTTGTGCTTTAGGGGCTGGCATGAGGATGAAGAGCAAATGAAGCACAAAGAGCTACAACTCCTACTGATACTTTGACTGGGCCACCCTGCCTCATTCACCTGCAGGTTGCCACTCTTCTCCCCACTCTCCAAAGATTTTTGCCACATAACTGGGGTACAAACATTCCAACCCAGCTGGCACACGAAGCTATGTGAGCCTGTACCTGCTCCATGCATTTGGAGAGGACCTAAGTGACCTGTGTGCCCTCCAGACCATCCAGCCCAGGAGGATATTTGCAAGGGAACATCATCTTCAGGCCAGAAAGTCCCCTAAACTTACAGCCAGGAGTCCTGTCAGTTGAACATATATGGGATATGACAGCAGGACCATGGCCCAGGATGTTGCAGGAAAGGGAATTGAAGAAGGGGCTATAAACCAGCATGATTTCATGTCCATATGTTCAACATGGCTTGATGACTTTATAAATTTGGTGGCTAAAACACCACCACAGACATACAAGGCTGCCATCAGATGATCCCTCCATCACCCTGAGCACCAGGCAACACTAGGGGATCACTGAGCAATGCTGGGGACAACACTGAGCATTGCCAGGGGAAGCACCGAGCAATGCCAGGGGATCACTGAGCAGTGCCAGAGAGAACACGGGGCAGTGTCGTGGAGGCACTGAGCAATGCTATGGGACCACAAGGAAATGCAGGGTGAGCACTGGGCAAGGTCAGGGGAGCACCGAGTAATGTCGGCGGAGCACTGGGCAATGTCAGGGGAGGACCAGGCAACTGGTGAGCTGGGTGAGCACTGCAAAACCAGTGACCTGCCAGGACCCAGCCCTAGGGACCTCCACCCATCACACCAGCTCCCACGGGCAGCAACAACTCTGTCACCGCTTGGCCCCTCTGAGCTGGCCTGTGCACAGCAGGTCCCTGGGCTGGCAGCAACGTGGGATTCAGAGGCCACAGCATCACCCCGCCTTTATCTCCCGTCTTTTCATCCTCAAAGCAACCTGGCATCCTCTTTCAGTACCCTCAGCGTAGCCTGGCAACGGCAGTACCAGCATGGAAACAGCTGTACTGGCATGGAAACGGCAGTACTGGCATGGCAACACGGTGGAGGAGAGACAAAAATGTCAGGCGGATCCCCCCCTTCTGCTTCTTGGAACAGCAAAGCTGCCTTGTCTCCCCTGGATACATCCAATGGGCTGTGGGCACCAGGATGATGGACCCTCCTCCTCTCCCCATTGCCCAGAATTACATGAGATGAGTTGCTGGGTCTCAGCCTGAGTCTTACAAGACCTGGCATACAGAGAACCACGGCAGCAGGCATATGTTCTTTGTGGGTCCCCATGGGGGTAGACACATAGCCCCCCTTACCACTTCCAGACCAAACACCTAGTTTGAGGTGCACAAATTTGTGAGACTTGGGAAAATTGTTCCCGTCTCTTTGGCTGCCAAGGGCTTTTCCTGCAGCAAGTCCCTCTGTCTGCTGGGGCAGACCTGCCGTTCAGGGACAGCCCTGCCCACGGTGAGAAGAGAAGACGCTGGCATCCATGAGACATTAGGACTGCCCCCCCTCATCCCATTCAGATGTGGGGAAGCGTCCCCGGCAGCAGGCAGGGAGGGCAGCCTGAGCATCCCCCTCTGCCGGGTAAGGAGATCCGGCGGGGCATCGGAAGTTACACAACGCTGCGCTATGCGGACAAGGCACAGCGAGCACTGCGGGGGCGCCCGACAGCCCCCACAGTGAATTCCCTGACGTGGCAAACATCTCCCGAAGCCCCCTCGATGCCCACCTGCACACGCAGGCAGGAGCCCACGCACATACGCAGGCAGGAGCCCACACGCCGGCACACGCCTGCCTCTAAAGGAAAAGCCTCGCCAGAGCCAGAGCTGAAATAGTGAATTGCCTCATTCATTCACCCTCTCCGGAAGCTTTGCCCGTACATGCAAACATACGCGCAGGGAGACATGTGTGGCAGACACGTGCGACCACCCCTAAGCCCTCCAGGAATTCCACCCCACCCCCCCCAGCCACTTTCTTCACCACCCGCTCCAAACTGAAGTACAGTCTGTATCCATGCATGTCCTGACAGGCAAACCCCAGCTCCGCAGGTGGGGAACCCTGACTGGAGCAGATTCATGGCACAGTGTGGTGTCCCATGTTCCCTGGTGGGGGTGGGAAGCCCCCAGTCCCAAATCAAGAGACTCTCACATGGCACATTCCCCCTTAGCACACACATAAGCATTCCCAGCCATGTTTGCTCCTATGAGGGCTCAGTGGAGACCCCTCTACAGGGATGCTACCGGAGCAAAAACCCCTCTGGAGTGGCCAGACAGATCACTCCACCCCCAAAATCTTGAGCCGGACCTGTCAGGAGCTGAGCAGGGCCTGACACGTGCATGGCATGGGGCACATATATGTGCCAGACATGCAATGTGTCAATGCCCAGCGGCACACCCACATGGCAGATGCACAGACAGAAACCTCCATTTCTGTGCTGGTGTGCACACACACAACACACTCCACAATGCATGGGCTCTGCTGACCCCATTTGGGGGTTCAGCACACACAGGTCACACACAGGCACGGCCAGGCAGCAGCAGGACAGAGCAATGCCCGCCTGTGCCCCAGCACGACCCTGCTCTGCTGGCATGTCCTTACATAACTCCAGCTGAGTGTGGGACAAGCGACTGCACCAAGGAGGGAGATGGAGAGGATTCGGCTCATTTCTTTTCCTAGAATAATTTCTAGAACCGTGAGGTGGCTGAGAAAACATCCCATCTCCACACTCCTCCCACTCACTTGGCAGCACCCAGCTGTGGTGCAGCGGTGGCAGCCAGCACAGTGTGTGCAGCATCCACGAGCATGGCATCATGTCCTGAGACCCCTTCCCAACCCAGTAGGCAGGTCACACATCCTGGCATCCACAATGCCCAGGTGTCATGACACATCCCTAGTCCTGTTCTCCCTCCCCTTGTACAAGAGGGAGACACTGATGTACCCCCCCAGGTGCCCCAAGACCTGCATGACAGGTGCCCAGATCGGTTCCCCCTCTAGTTGCACAGACAAATGCCAGTGTCTGTGTTGGACAGGGAGCACTTCCTGTAGTGTTGCTCACCTCAGAGTGACGCAGGGATTCAGGCACTGGACACATACCTCAAGGGAGCAAAAGCGTCAGCACCTGCATTGCGGTCTGACCCTGCCTGCCCCCTCAATGACTGCTCTTCCCTTTTGACTGTGTGTATTTGTATTCTTCCTCAACCTTACCTAGAATACGATATCAGACACAGGGACTTGTATCTGCCCAGACTGCTCTTCCTTCTCCACGAGCACAGGTCATTCAGTACCACTCCAGCCTGACTGGGGCTTTATAAAGAGGGTGGTTTGCCAAAGAAGAACCCTGCCACCATCATTGTGTGGCAGCAATCCCAGGTTCCCATTGTGCAGCTCAGCCCCTCTACCCAGGCCCAGTACATTGAACCTTCTGTGGTTTTGTTCTTTTCCAGTAGCAGCAGTTTCTCCTCTCCACCTTCCTCCCACTCCCCATCCTCCAGGCTGTACTTTCAATGCCACTGCCCTTACTGAAGGTTGAAGCAAAGCAAGGAATTATTTTGGGACTGATTTTCTGAACATTAATTCTTCCATTCTCATGTGGAGACGCTGCTGCTCTCCTCATTTGCTCTCTAATTACACAGCACTGTAACTTTTCCCTTTTTATGCTCTCTCTTCCAGCAAGTCAGAAGGGAGGGAGTTGCAAAGTCTTATTTTCACCATAACCCACCACCATCCCTGACCAGGCTCGGATGTATTTGCCTTGTGGTGGTCCTGACAGAGGCAATCCTAAATGGCTTTATCTTGGGGCCTGGCACCACATGCCAGGCTGAATCCTCTCTGCTGTCCTCACCATGGGAAATGGAATGTGGCTTTGGGAATTAGATCCCCAGTGCTCCAGATGTAAGCCACATAGCTGGCCAGCTGTGCTTCCAGGCATCTTTGCATCCCTGGGGATCTGGCCTCTTTGGAGCCCTGTCTCTTGGGGCTGCTGGAAAGAGTTGGTGGGTGCTGGGGAAAAGCCAAACGCCCTGCTCAGTCCATTCACCTGGGTTGAGAGGAGAACACAGAGCCTGCTGTGCTCTTGGGGTGTCCCCTCATGTCAGCATTACAAAGGGGGATGTGGCAAGCACAACCCCGAGCCCAAGCACAGCCACCAGACCTCTAGATCAGAGAGACATGAGAAAGCCACTTGACTTGCAGATGGTGACCCACACCACACTGTTAACCATTGCCAATTTCATACACCACCCCCACCTCCTGTCTCATCTACCCATACTCTGCCTCCAAGCAAGAAAACAGGCAGATAGGAAAAGCTTCCTTGCTCCAGCTTCCAGCCAGGGGCACCAGATGCTCAGCCAGCCCCTGCCAGTATCCCCAGCTCACTTACTACCGCCTCCCTCCCAGTTCAACCTCAACACTGGCTGGCATCTCAGATTCCTGATGAAAAGCTCT
This sequence comes from Manacus vitellinus, assembly GCF_001715985.3. Classification (NCBI taxonomy): domain Eukaryota; kingdom Metazoa; phylum Chordata; class Aves; order Passeriformes; family Pipridae; genus Manacus; species Manacus vitellinus. Next base: position 6,795,378 of record NW_021940508.1, on the reverse strand, counting down.
AGGCGAGACTGTTCCCTGCCAGTAGCAGGCAGTGACCTGGAAATCTGCAGAGCCACCACAGGATAGGCACGGTGCCATACAGCAGGTCCAAGGACTGGAAAGCACAAAGGCCCATGAGATTGAGTCAAGATGCCCAGGGCCAGACATGTCTCCATCTTCACATGTCTCCGTTTGCTTGTGAAGACAAGACAGGGCATCCTCCAGCACTCCTGAAGGGGTCCTTGGGGATCTTCATCCTTTCCTTTCTCCTCTGTACACAGATCCTTATGCCTTTACCCACCCACCTCTATAATCTTGTTGGACCAAGGACATGGGATACTGAAGAAGGAGTAAAATTAAAGAGATTACTAGTTAGGGCTATGGGAAGGGTGGGAAGCAACCCAGCACCACTGCAGCACCAGTGGAATCTTCTGCCCTCAGAAAAACATCACCTGCATCCCTCTAACCATGACCTGCCATGGGCCAGGGCAGACACGGGGAAGGAGGTCTGGGAGGCAATGGAGAAGAGCCAAGACCAGAATAAAGGCAAGCCACCCCACTCTTTCAGAAAACTCTTCTTGCAGACAACACCTGGGACAATTTTAGTTTTATTTCAGAGGTCACATATTTGGTAGCACCACAGAGGTATGAAGCTTCCTACAGCAGTCAACTGAGCACCACTTTGTGTCCTGATGATCTCATCACAGCTAACTTGGCACATTATGAATTAGATGCCAGGCAGATCGGCAAAGGAAAAGCATCAGATGGACACACTCCTAGTAGATGCAGCAGGGTTTGTCTCCAGCCTGGACACTACCCACCACCTGTGACCTTCAGGGATGGCATCCCTGCTGGGAACACCTGGGGATGCCCCTGCTGAGGAAAGTAGGGACTCAGGAAGTTTCCAAACTTGCCTAAATGATCGGGTGGCTGGAGAGACTAGAAGGGCTCATTGTGCTTGGCACCCAAATGCAGATCAGAAATAACTTGGTCAAAATGTAACTTGGAGAGAGATATCCCCAGGAGGAACCAAGTGCTGCAGGATGCCTTTGCTGAGGAAAGCAGGGCAAAGGCTGGAAACTGAAACGAAGCCAAGTCAAACTCCAGCATGCGTCCTCTACAAGCAGACGGGTCCCCAGAGGTGACTGAAGCTATTTGGACTCCCTGGCACAGCTGGTCTCCATTCCAGGGGGTTGGTGGGGGTCAGAGGTGAGTGGTAAGGAGGATGCCAGGGCTGGTGGAGTGCTGCTGGCTCTCAGTTACCATTGCCCTGCCTCACTGGGAGCATCTCAACCAGAGTCCAGACTCTCCAGATTTTGGTCCGATGCTTCCTGCTGATTTCCACAGCAATCTGGGACAAATTGCCACATTCCAGCATCCCAAAACTGAGGGGGGACATTGCCTTTTCTCTCTCACCTGCTTGGACATGGGGCTGGCAGAGATGGCTCCACAGGGGGATTTCCCAGCCCACGCACCCTGCATGCCTAGTTTAGACCTGTGCGTTGGTGGCTCAGCCAAGGAGACAGCAGGATAGGTCAGGATAAAGCACGGTGTCCAGAGACAGGATCTGCCTAGTGGAATCTTGCTTTTCCCCAGGCTCTGCCCCAGAAAAAGCACTGCAGCATCTCCCACACTGCCCTTTCCTCCCACTCACTCTTGCCCTCAGGACTTGGCTGCTCCAGCAGAGCCTGAGCACAGGTGGGGACAGCAGGGGACTGGAGAGGACTGAGTCCTCCCACACACTGTTGCCCACTGCCACTCAGATCCGCCTGCATCCCCAGCGTGGGTGGCAGGAGAGCCCCGCTGTGCTCATCCGAGGGGGTTGGCAAAGGTCAGCCTGGGATGAGGTCTCCAGCAAGGGCTGCCAGCCAGCACTGGCTGGGAACCACTTGAGAATAGCGGCAGGAAGGGAAAAAAAGAAAGAAAAAATAAATAAATAAAATGAGAAAAAAAAAAAAGGAAGAAAAAGAAAAAATAACCCAGCTGGCAGCACAGACGCTGCCGGGAGAGGAAGCGGCAGGTTGAGACAAGGACATGGCTCATTATGCCACCCCCGCAGGTGCAGAGCGCCGAGTGGAGCGGCCGGCTCGGCTGCCGGCGGCGGCGCTCGTAGCGGGGAGGCAGCGACCACTGTCCTCATCCTGAGCCCCAGCCCGGGAAGGACAAACCGAACACCATCATTATGGCTGAGAGTGGCTTCCACCCCCTTCCTCCCGCATGCCCTGGAGGCCAGGCAGGCTCTGGTGACACACAGCACCACGAGGACAAGAGATGCTCCTGGAACAAGCTCTTCCAGTGCTGCAACAAGTGTCCTTGGTGATTTCCAAGGTCAGCCTGGATAAAGCCCCAGGCAGCATACTCTGACCTTGTGGCTGATCCTGCTTGCAGCACAAGACTGCCAGGGGACCATTCCTATCTGGATTATCCCATGCTCAGAGCTGGGCAGGCACAAGACCCACCACGTGCTGGGGCTACCAGCACAGCCAGGGCACTTGGGAGCTGAGGCTTTCCTCAGAGGACAGGCCAGGGGCTGGATGAGCCCCGAGGAAGGAGGTCCCCATGTCTCCAGGACAGGGCTCACCTGCACAGACAGCAGGAACTAAGATCCAGGCCTATACTGGAAGGTGATCCACCAGCATCTCCTTGGAGATGCACCAACTTCAGATCACAGCCAGGACCCCAGCAGACAGGGAACAGAGCACTAATCCAACAAAAAAAAACCCTAGGCACGGATTTTTTTCTTGCAGCCCTTTCCTCCTCCTGCAGCTCAGGGTGCTGGAAAAGGCGGGCGACATCTCTAAGGATGGGAACAGGCAGGAAGGAGAGACAGCACCAAATGCGTGGGCGCTGCTCTCGCCGTGGAGAACAGAGCGCAAACCCTGCTGCTGCCAAGCCCAGTGTCCTCAGATGCATCTCCCAGCTCCCCCAGCCACAGCCACTGGAGACTTCCCTGTGCTGTGCTGCGCGGGGGAGTCTAAGCAGGACAGGGGAGCAGCGCAGCAAGGAGCCAGCACCTTGCTCCTGCCCCGTCTGCTCAGCTGTAGGAACATCACAATCCAGCTTGGAGGAGGTGGCAGCAACATGGGAAAGTTCTCCCTCAGAGTGATATGGCACTCAGGCAGGAGATCGCAGAGCTCAGTGGCCTTGCCCACAGCTCCAACCTTCAGATAACAAGCAACGATGTTTCAACACAAAAACAGCCCAGGTTGCAGTTTCCCACCTCCCCATCCACTCTGGGACAAACAGCCAAAGCATCTGGAAGAGCTGAAGCTCCAGAATACACTATGCTGCTCACTTCTGGACCCTGGGGATTTCCCACATCAGAACCATCACCACTGGCTCACCAGCCCTTGTGGATTTCTCTTTTCAGGAATTTGCTCAACTGTCTCTTGATCCCAGACAAGTTTCTTACATCTTCCCTCCACCACTCTACCTGAGTGCCTCAGGAAACACGCTCATGTCCAGAAGGGTCACTGCCTCTTCCCACATGAGATACCCCCTTAGAGGAACTTGAGCAACCCTTTCTTGCTCACCTTCCTTCCCCCCGCTGCACAGGATTTTATTATTCCCCATCATGCCTCCCTCAGTCATCTCTTCCCCCAGACGGAAGAGAGCCAGTTTATGTAATTGTTCCATCTATGGAAACGGCTTCGTACCTTTAATTATTCCTGCCACCCTTCCCTGCACTTTCCCGTCGTGTCTTTAAAAGGGTACGGATGTGCCAGCAGGGAGACGGGGCTGCGAAGGAGGCGCAGTTTTGGTTAAAACACCCTCTGTGTCCTGGAATGGAGGCTGTGGTCTGCCCTGACCCTGCTCCTGCCCAGTGGGACCGCAGTCAGGCCCTGGCCCAGAGCCCTTATTTGTCCCTGGACAGGCTGCACACCAAGCAGATCATTTGTGAGTGCAGGGACGGCCAGCACCAGCTCCCCCACCCCGGGGCCTCCAGCACTCCCGGCAATAAAAAGGCCAGAACAAAAAGCATTTGCAAGGCCAGGACATGGGCACGGCGTGGGACACGCAGCATGAGCCCCCCTGCCGCGGGTACGGGGACAACAAACAACAGACAGCAAAATAGATGGGCAACAGTAAGTGCTGGTTTAGTACCACGATGACTCAGCCGCTGCACTGGGAGTGTGGAGGGAACTCCGAGGCTTCCAGCTCGCAGGAGGTCCACAGACGGTTCATGGTGGGAAAGAGGTAGGTAGCCCAGGGACTGCTCACACCCTGCCTGGGGACTCCAGAAAATCAGAGACCCTCACCCAGGAAGGACAGGGAGGCCAATGCTGTGATCAAACCACAGGGGACAGACAAGATGTGAACTCAAAGCGCCCTGTTCAAACACCTCAGCAGTAAGGGGAAGTGCACAGAGGTTACAAAAGGACAAACACTTAAACAGCCTCAATCATTCACCGCAGTGCTCAGCTTCACCCACGAGCTGAAGCACCTGGAAGACCAGCTGCTTCCCCCCTTGGCTATGGACAGGTGTGCAGGCAGGATGCTGTGCTGAGAGGGACCATGGTTGCACACCAATGTGGTCGCTCGACAGGTGCAAGAGATGGGTTTCCTTCGAGAAAGGCAGGTTTCCTAGGACAAAACCCAGGTCATGGGGTCCAGACAGCTCCTCCAACCAAGAGCCACCTTGCTCCAAGTCTAACCCAGGCTGGGATGCTGGAAAGGTCAAGGGGGAGACTCACATGGCAAAACCCCAAACACACCCCCACCTCGGAAGGGGACACATGACAGGGCTTTGCAGAGGGACAGCACTGGCAGCGTCTCTGGCTCAGCTACACAGCTTCCCCGGAGCTGGCCACGGCTGCTGTGGAGCTGGGATGCACCAATGTCAGATCAGAGGCTGTTTTAAACACAGCCCCTGAGCCTCACACAGGACTCAGGCTCTGGAATCCCATGGCTTTTTCATGATGAAAAAGCATAGCACAACATGAGCCCTCACAGCCTCACATGGCTGAAGCGTCTCAGCCACCCCCCAGTGAACCTTCTGCAGCATAAAGAGAATGGTCCTGTCGTGTTGGGTGTTTGATCCAGGTATGGCACTGTCCCTGGGGAGTGGGCACTCACCAGTCATCCCCCTCAGACTCCTCAGACCTCCCCACAGTATCACAGAATCAATGAGGTTGGAACAGACCTCTGCAATCATCAAGTCCAACCTATGATTGAACATCACCATGGCAATTAGAACCAACTGCCTCGTCCAGTCTTTCTTTAAGCACCTCCAGGGCCGGTAACACCACTACCTCCCCGGGCAGCCCATTTCAGCATGTGAGCCTTTCTGTGAAGAAATTATTTCAAATGTCCAACCAACCTAAACCTACCCTGGTGCAGCTTAAGACTGTGTCCTCTCATCCTGTTGCCAGTTTCCTGGGAGAAGAAATTGAGCCCCATCTGGCTACAACCTCCTTCCAGGTGGTTGTAGAGAGCAATAAGGTCATTCCCGAGTCTCTTCCTCTCTAGGCTAAACACTGTCAGCTGCTCCTCATAGGGCATGAACTTCAGACTCTTCACCAGCTCCCTCGCCTTTTTTTGGACACACTCCAGCACCTCAATGCCCTTCTTGAGTGCCTTTAGGGGCTCGCTCTCCCTCCTGCCCCTGCCAGCCTCACATGGAACGGAGCACACAGGGCTCTTGGGATGCCCACACTGCCCTGCAACCCCACAGCACAGCCCCGCTGTGGCTCACACCATGCACCAGGGCAGATCCAGTGCCTCCCAGATGCCTTCTCACATTTTCTGCCCTGGGTTCAGCCTTCCCAGCCCTGCCAAGCACTTCCAGGACCTTGAACCTATTTCTGCACAGAAAGGCAAGAAAGCTGGGGAAGAGACTGGAGCACAAGTCCTGTGATGAGCAGCTGAGGGAGATGGAGGTGTTTAGCCTGGAGGAGGCTGTGGTGACCTCATCACTCTCCAGAACCACCTGAAAGGAGGCTGTAGCCTTGCAGTGGTCGGTCTCTTCTCCCAGG
>NW_021940508.1:6716324-6788229 GCF_001715985.3 Manacus vitellinus | reverse complement strand
CGTGTCCCTGTGGGATTTGGGGCGGACACGCCCCCTGCCCCTGTGGGGTGACAGCGTGTCCCTGTGGGATTTGGGGCGGACACGCCCCCTGCCCCCGAGGGGGTGACAGGGTGTCCTTGTGGGGCTGCCGTGGGGTGACAAGTTGTCGCTGTAGGGCTGGGGGGGATTTGTCACTCTGCCCTGTGGGGTAACAGCATGTCCCTATGGGCCGGGAGGGTCATGTCACCCTGCCCTGTGGGGCTGGGGGGGGTCAGCCTCTCTGCGCCATGGGGTAACAAGTTGTTGCCATGGGGTCGAGGGGGGCAGTACCCCTGCCCACTGGCGTGACAGGGTGTCGTTGTGTGACGGAGGGCTGCAATCCCCCTACCCTGTGAGGTGACGGAGTGTCGCAGTGGGGTCATCCCCCCTGCCCGGTGGAGTGACAGGCTGTCACTGCGGTTCTGCTGTGGGGTGCCGAGCTGTTGCTGTGGGGCTGGGTGGGGATCAGTCCCTCTACCTGTAGAATGACAGGATGTCACTAAGAGACTGGAGGAGGTCAACCCCCCTGCCCCACAGGATGTTGCTGTGTGGCTGGGGGGTCAGTATCACTGCCCTGTGGGGTTATAAGGGTGTTGCTACAGGGCTGGGGGCGTTGGTCTCTCTGCCCATGGAGTGACAGCGTGCCCCTGTGGGCCTGGGAAGGGGCACTAACCCCCGTGCACCCATGGACTGACAGTCTGTCCTGATGTAGGGGTTAAAGCTTTGCTTTATGAAGTGACTCTCCGTTGGGCTGGCAGGATCAGGCCCCCCCTTGCCCGAGAGATGACAGGGATTTGGTGACAGAGTTTTGCTGTGGAGCTGAGAAGGGGAGCTGACCCCCTCTGTCCCTTCATGGATGGAAAACACGAGCTAGCCACCCGGTCCTGTCACCATGGGGTGACATAGAGTCTCTGTGGGGCTGAAGGTGGGGGAGGAAGGATATATCTGCCTCTGTGGGGTGACAGATTTTCTTGGTAGGGCTATGGGTCAGGGTTAACTGCTCTGCCCTACACAGTGACCACATGTTCCTGTGGGTCTGAAGGGGGAGGCAGGAAGGGGTTAATCCCCCTGCCCCATAGCAGTGACAGTGCATCCAAGTGGGGCTGGGAGAAAGAGGTTAACATCTCCACGATGGGGCTGCAGTACAGCCCAGTCGGGCGGGAGAGGGTGATGAAGTGGGAATTAATCCCTTTCTCATGTCCCACTTTGAAGGGAATAATGTGCCCCGTTTCAGCCAAGTGGTGTGGTCAGGAAGGGGTTAACACCTGTCACTGCCCTGCGGAGGGTACCAGTGTATCCCAGTGGGGCTCAACTGGCTGATGAGAAAGTGGATAACGTCCTCCCCAGGTGTCAGTAACAGGGTCGGAGGGACCAGCATGGAAGGGGTTAACCCCGTCCCCAGTCGAGGTGGCAGTGTCCACCCCGAAGAGCTGGCAGCGACATGGGAAGGGTTAACTTGCTTTCCTCTTGGGGCAGACATCGAGTCCCAGTGGAGCTGGATTGTGGCAAGGGGTCAGCCCTGGACACATGTGGGTCAGTGGACTGGGTCACACCGCAGGGGCAAACCCCTTCCCATGCAAGTGACAGCTCCTCACCAAGGCACTAAATGGTCCACCCCTAAAAAGGACAGCGCTTGTGGGCTTGGGAGTGGGGTTAACCCCATCCCAGTGAAGTTCTTAGCTTCCCAGTGGGGGCTGGACAGGGGACAGGGAGTGGTGGTGTGTGCAATGAGGGTACTTAACCCCACCCCCACACCACTGTGAGCACCCTGGTGGGTCTGGAAAGGGGGTACCCTAAATGGGGGGGCTGCACAGGGGGGCTTGACCCCATCCCCACACCAGTATGAGCACCCTAGTGGGGCTGGGAAGAGGGGATCCTGCTTGAGGAGACGCTGGTGAGGAAAGCTTGATCCCATCCCTGCCCAGGAGCCAGCACTAGATAGGTCTGGAAACGGGAGACCCTGTCTGTGGGGGATGGTGAGTGGGGCTTGACCTCATCCCCACGCAGGAGGCAGCACCCCGTGGGCACGGAAATGGGAGACTCTGTGAGGAGACGCTGAGCGGGGGTCCTGGTCCGCGCCCACGCAGGAGGCAGCCGCCGACGGGGCTGGCAGTGGGGGCTGTGCCGACAGAGGCAGCGAGGGGAGGGTTAACCCCGTCCCCACGCAGGTGCCGGCACCCCAGTGGGGCTGTCGGTGGGGAGGGGGAGGCGGGCGGTGCGTGTGGGGGCTCGGGGGGGATGATTCATTGCGGGTAGTTCATGACATTGCTGCCTGGTTGCCTGCGGCTGCCAATCCAGCACGGGCACGGGTGGCTCTGCCTGCCCCGGCACGACAAGATCCCCTCCAGCTCCCTGACTGAACCCAGGATACGCTGCCATGCCGGCCATCCTGCTCTTCTGGAGCCGCGCCGAGAGGTATGCGCTCCCTCGGCACCCGAAGCCCGCCGATCCCACCCGGCACTCGGAGCGCAGCGGGACCCCCGGCCCCGGCGACGCAGCGGGATAGGGGCTGTCGCCCTCCTGGCATTTCACTTCCCGAGGGTGGGATGCAGGAGCTGCCCGGTGATGTCCCGGGATAGCTGCCCAATTTCGGTGTGGAGCGTCCGGAGAGGATGCTCTCCGTGGCCCGCGAGTGGCGGTGACGGACGGGGGGACGCGGTGGCATTGGCTTTCCTTGGCGCGCCTGAAGGTGACTTCTCAGAAGTAGGTTTTTGCGCCGTGGGCTCGGGGGACGCACCGTCCCCATCCCGCTGCCCTGCCGTCGCTGGGAACTCCTGGTCGGTCCTGGGCGGGAGAGCGGCGCTGCCTTCTACGGGGGGACCAGTGCCGGCACCCGGTGAGGGGGATACAGGGACCCCCGCACATCCGAAGGGGAAAGCTGGGGAGGTGCACATTGGTTAACGTGACTTTTTTCCATATCAACGCCGCCCTACTTTTCTCCCTCCCCGATTCGCCTGGCGGGTGCACAGCCCTGGGCGTCAGCAGAGTCGTTTCTGGGGACACCGAGGGGCTCCTGGCTGCTCTCCCTGCTCCTCGGCGGGGGCTGCGCGGGGGACGTGCCAGTACCGGGGCTGCCGGGCGCCTTTCGGCAGCAGGGAAGGAGGATGCAGGAACTGACGGATTAAGCAGAAGTGTCTTAATCCGTCGGTTTAGCGAGAAAGCGTCGAGAAACCAATTAAAGGGAAAATTACAGCACGGCGAGCGACTCCATTGAAGGGTCTCTCCGCGCGCGGCTGGGAAGCGCACAAAGGACGGCAGCTCCCCAGCAGCACCGCGTCGACCAGAGCCCTTTCGGAGCCACCCTGGGAGTGAGGTCAGAGCCAACCGCGGCCGCCGGGCTGGCGAGGAGCTGCCCTTTGGGTGTGCCTGGGGAGCTGGAGGGGGAGGCTCGCCACCAGAGCATCCCTTGTCGGCGGCGGCATCCCCGGCACGAGCCGGCACCTTTCTCCCCGCCGCCCTCCTCCCACCCTCCAGCGCCTCCCGGCCGGGCGCACAGCACCTGCCGGCGCCTGCGGACAGCCGCGATGTTTAAAATAAAACTAGAGCCCTTAAAAATGACAGCTTGGACTATGAATGTGTTCGTAAAGTTTCGGTAAGTGGGTTTCCGCCTCTCGACCTTGTGTCCTCATTAAACCATCAGCGCCTGTCTCCGGCATCCCGCGGTGACCTTGCACCCCGGGATGGAACAAAAAAACCCTGGCCAGTGCCGCTGCCGGGCTGGGTTTGTTCCCTTAGATGACTGCCGAGCGGAGGGATTATGTCAAGCGATCGCTATTCAGCTGGCGCGCTCACCCAGCGGTTGCTCGGGCTGATGTCATGTGCGGGGCCGGAACAAAGATTTATTCTTTATTTAATTATTTTTTTCTTTTGGTGTGGTTGCGAGAGGAGGATGGAGGCTGGGCTGGCTCGGCAGTGCCAGGGGATGCCTGTGGTTTTCTAAGGCAGGGTGGCCGTGGCTTATCCGAAGGCGTCTGCTTTGGGAGAGAGATGCAGGAATGGCTTTTCCTGGCTGAAACCCCCCACCGCTCCCGAGGGGGTTAAATGGGAAGGCAGGAGAGGATGACTGAGCAGAAGGGGGAGAGGAGCGGTGGCAAGGCGCAGCTGATCCCAGAGAGGTGGGAGGGAAGGAGGGAGGCTCTGCGGGGACAGAGTCGTGTTTTACCACCATTGTGCATGTGAGCTGAGCCTTGGGAGCGTGCCTTAACCCACCGGGTCACCCGGCAGCACCTGGTCCTCTCCAGCACGGTAAACCGCGGCACCGGGATGCATTTCGGTACAGGAATTCCCCCCTCCCTATGCCCAGCCGGACAGAGGGCTCTCTGGTCAGGAGAATATCCTTGGCAGGCATCCCCAAAGACCCCTCAGTGGGCAAGACCAGAGATCTTTTGGGGGGCAACAGCATTTGCCAGAACAGGATGTATTTTCATGGGAAGCCTGTTTTAATGTATTTTCGTATTTTCCGTGGAGTTTTGGCTGGGTGACAGGGTCCCAGTGGCGCTGCCGAGTTGGGCTGCGCGGGGTCAGAGCTGGACACTGTGGTGCTTATGGGGGGACAATAGAAGGATTGTCACCTCTGTTGCTGGAGCCAGGGTGTGATGGGGTTGCCTTCAGTGCTGCTTGGTTTGCCCTCGCTGTGGGAGGGTCAGCATCAGCCAGACAGGGCCAAATCCTGATCCTGGTCCTGGTGCTGGTCACAGGGAGCCCCTGTCCTCCACTGGAGGCTGCTGTGGGGAAGGGAGGCGTTGGAGTGACCTTTGTGTGGAGGACATTGACAAGTTAGCTCTTGGTGCTGCTGCCTGTTGCTCACCCCAGGGCCTCCCGCAGCCCCCCAGCCCCGCGGGGAGGGGAGGTGGGGGTGGGCAGGGGGCAGAGCATCCCCCAGCTCCTGCGTGGGCTGGGTGCTGCCGGCGTCTCTGCGCGCAGGAGCTGCCACGAGAGACGCTGTCCATGCTCCTTACGCCCCCAGGGACCTCCTCCCACCTCTTCTGTGCCCCTTGAGCTGCTGCACGTGTCTGCAGATGCCTCTGTCTCCCCTAATTTAGCCTTAGCCCCCCTCACCATCTACAGCAAAGTACCTGCTCCATGGCTGGGGCCAAAAAGAGCAGAAGTTGATGGTTTGGATGGAGGTGGCCAAGTGTGGAGCCAGTTTCCAAGGTGGTCGTTGTCCAAGGCGTGGCCCAAGGAAAGTGTTGGATGCTTGGTGTGGATGCTAAGGGCTCTCTGTAGCAGTGTAGGGATGGATCCTGGGGGAGCACAGCCACCTTTGATTGAGCTGCTGTGGTTGAGAGCTCCAACAGGATCTCAGGGATAGAATAAGAGTGGGGAAGAACATCTGGTAGCTTGCATGGTGGTGAAGAAAAGGGTGAAGGCTCACACCCTGTGCCAAAATCCATGTGCCGGAGTGGCACAGTGAGCTGAGGCTGCTCAGGGGCGTTTGGGCAGGGTGAAACCTGGACTGTAGCAGAGAGCAGGATGCGAGCAGCAGGAGAGCAGGGAGTCTACTGGGACAGTGCCTGGGAGGAGCAGGGCCAGCAGCAGGCACTGAGTCGTGGTTTGGGGAGTGGGGGAGCAGGAGTTTGCTGTCAGATAACCAAAGGTTGAGAAGCATGGGGTTTGCTCAGTCTCTGCCTGGAGGAGCAGCCCTCCCTTCTCCTGTGGCTGCTTCCTGGGTCAGTGCCACTCCAGCGGCGTGACTGGGGGATGAATTACGGCCACCGGGTTTTCCATGCCTTAGTATAGGCATAGGCATGGCCACGGCCCCAGCCCCCGCACGATGGAGCGAGTGAGCCCTGGGTTCCTGCCTTACTGCAAGAGGCAGTTGGAGGCTCTCGGGGAGTGCAAGTCAGGCTAAAAAGTGTTGGATTTTTTTAAAACAAAAAAATAAAAAAGCCCTCCCACCATCACAAGATGTTTCTGTCTAACGGCTCTTTTCTCTCTTCGCTAAATACAAATTACGGCTCTGACAGCCGGAGGCGCTTATCTCCAGCTGAATGCCAATTGCTTTCAGGAACAAAATGTTTGAAGTTCCTCTAAGGTGAAGGCGCAGCATGGTCCCTGCCACTGCTTTCAGTCTCCAAAAACCTGCTGTCATCACCCCGACTTGGGTCTCAGGTCCCCAGCTGGGAGAGAACCAGGCGGGGGGGTGGACACAGGCCGGCAGCTACATTTAGACATAGCTCAGCCCTCCTGACTCAGCCAGGGGGGACGGACAGGGATGCAGTCCTGGCCTGACGTTGGCAGTGGCGTGGCCCCTATAATAGCGCCGTGCCCCGACTCAGGCTCTCTCTCCCTGTCAGCCTCGGAGATGAGTCTGTCTATCCCTGCCGTGGGGCTCAGAAGGGCAGAGCCAGAGCTGGGACACCTTCTGGCACCGGGGCTCTGACCTCTAGTGGGAAGCGTGGACTGGAGCCGGCTTTGGTGCTGCTGGCCAGCGGGACGCAGAGAGCGTCGGCTCCGCGATAAGTGCGTGCCAGTGCCGGTGTGTGCCGGCCCCGTCCCGGGCTGCCCCAGGGCGATATTCACCTTACGAAGAGCTGTCTTTCTGCTTTCAGGAATAAGTACTCAGCTCCCGGCAGTGTTGCTGTCATGGGGAAGGACTATTACAAGATTTTGGGCATCCAGAGCGGCGCCAATGAGGATGAAATCAAGAAAGCCTATCGGAAAATGGCCCTGAAATACCACCCTGATAAGAACAAAGACCCCAACGCCGAGGAGAAGTTCAAGGAGATCGCAGAGGCTTATGATGTCCTGAGTGACCCCAAGAAACGAGCCGTTTACGACCAATATGGGGAGGAAGGTAAGGAGATGAGCACTTCCCACTGGGAGGCAGGAGTGTGGGGTTCAACTTGGTTTTGCAGGAGAGGGAGAGTTTTCACACACAGGTGTTCCACTGTTCCATGTCTGCTCCTGAAGTGGGACTGGTAGCCACAGAATGGGGGAGACTGAATGCTCCGCAGGCACCAGAAATCACCTCACATCCCCCTCCTCCCCGGGCTGCTCCACTTTTGCAGCCTGCTGCCTTGCTCCCTGGGATGGCTGGGCTTCTCCTGCCCTCTGCCCCAAAACCCCGGGTGTGGGCTGAGAGATGGAAGTGGAAGGAGCTCATCTCCCGCATCATACCTGGGGTAACTCATTAGCTACTCTTTAACTGACCTAAATAAAGCACCAGAGAAGTATTGCTTTTGCCCACATGCCCCCTGCATTTGGGCACTGGTCCCGCTGTCCTTCCTGGTACAGGCTGACCTACTGGATTCAAAGCTTTTCCCAATTTAAGTAATAGGCCCTTGTTTTGAAACCAAGAGGCTGCTGTTGTCTGGTGGTTGGCATGGAGGAGGAGGAGGAGGAGGAGAGCTGCTCCAACGCAGGCAACCTTATTAGTCGAAGATGGAAGAGCACAACCCCATTCGAGGAGAGTGCTGAATAGCATCTGCATTAATCAGCCCAGGACTTGGGTGCTTAAAAGAGCAGGAGGTCTGGCAGGAGCAGGCTGCTGGATGGAAGAGGCAGCCCCTCTTTCGGGCAGGTGCATCCCCCTCACAAGCCACCAGCAGAATTAACCAGCGATGGGTTAATTGTCTACCCTTTAGTTATGTCAGGGCTATAATGGGTGCACCAGGCACAGTGATTTTGCCACCCTGTAAAATGAGAAGAGACTGTCTCAAGTGGGAAAACAGCTTTTCCCGGGAGGCCTTGATGAAATCGGACCCCACTCATGCTGGCGTCATGGGATTAAAGGTGAAACCTCCTGGCTGCACAGTCCATTAGGGACAGGGGCTCACTGGGGATTTGGCGAAATCCCCATCACCTGCAGGCATCTAAAATAAGAGTGAGTTAAGGAAGGAGGGGAGAGCCCGCCCTCATTGCCCCATCAAGTTAAACACCTTCTTCCCCCTTGCCCCATCAGCATTAGATGAGTCCTGGTCCGTGACCCCACACACCTTTTTTTTCCCATTTTTTGGAGCAACATGTTGGTGATTGGTATTTTGAGGAGCTTCTGGGTCCTACAGGCTGTGATGGGCAAGGTGAAGCAAAAGCTCCTCTGACCCACCCAGAATATTAACTTCATCAATCAGAAGAGACCCCCAAACTTGTCCTGCTGTGAAGGGAGGTGGGGGCATGGCACAAGGGACAGCCTGTCAGAAATAGCCCTTCACTGTCACTGGCATGCCCTGAAAATAGTCCCTGAGCTCGGCTTGGCTTAACCCTTCCCACCCCTCCTGGTCAAAAATAGCCTTGCAGAGTGTGTGTGACCTCTTCTGGGGGGCACTTCGAATGTACCTTGGGACCTGAGGGGAGTTGCAGTAATATAAGGCTCAGTCTGGGACCCAGCAGGAGAGTTTTCCATGGGAAGGGTTGCCAAAAGATCCAAACCTGGATCTTACCTGGTGTTTTATACAGTCGGTATGCAGGAGCTGCGTGCTGACCTGGAAGGTTGCCGACTTCCACCTGCTCACAGAATCATGGAGGTTGGAAAAGGTCTCTAAGATCATTTAATGTAACACTGCCATGTTCACAGGTGCCACGTCCACACACCTTCTGAACACTTCCAGGGATGGTGACTCCACTGCTTCCATGGGCAGCCTCTTCCAATGCCTGACCGCCCGTTCTGTGAACAATTTTTTCCTAATGTCCAGACCAAGAGGCAAGGCTATTGGGGCAGACAGGAGTGTGCTCATGGGGAAAAATGGACATGGGCTAATCAGGATATATTTTAAATTAAAATACTCTGAATTGGGTGGAGAAAGCCAAAGAAGCCCTTCGGTAGGGACAGAGGGGACAAAACCTGAACGGAATTTGAGCTTGCTGGGTGTAGGGGCAGGACTATGTGTCATGGATGGAGGTGGTACCCGCCTGGCCCATGGTCTTCACAGGTGGCTAAGCTGGAAGGGGTGACCTGCACACCCAGGAGATAGTGGAGTAACTGCCTGCAGGCCACAGAGACCATCCTCCCATCTGGAAAGTGCAGTGCCAGCACAGCATCCCCCAGCAGATGAGCCTTCATGTCTTGTCTTCCCACTTCTCTTCCAGGTCTCAAAACTGGAGGTGGCTCTTCAGGTGGCTCAGGAAGCACTTTCCACTATACCTTCCATGGAGACCCCCATGCCACCTTCGCATCCTTCTTTGGAGGCTCCAACCCTTTCGACATCTTCTTCGCCAGCAGCCGCTCCCGGATGTTCAATGGCTTTGACCAGGAAGACATGGATATGGATGATGACGATGACCCTTTCAGTGCCTTCGGCAGGTTTGGTTTCAACGGCATCAATGGGGTTCACCGGCGGCACCAAGAGTCCCTGCACACACGGAGGAAGGTCCAAGACCCTCCTGTCATCCACGAGCTCAAGGTGTCCCTGGAAGAGATCTACCACGGATCCACCAAGAGGATGAAGATCACGCGCAGAAGGGTCAACGCTGATGGCCGGACCATGCGGACTGAGGACAAGATCCTAAACATTGTCATCAAACGGGGTTGGAAGGAGGGAACCAAAATCACATTCCCCAAAGAAGGGGATGCCACCCCAGATAACATCCCTGCCGACATCGTCTTCATCCTCAAGGACAAGCCTCACTCACACTTCAAGAGGGATGGGACAAACGTGATCTACACGGCAAACATCAGTCTTAAAGAGGTGAGTATAGGTGGTAAATTCCCCGGGCTGGGAGGTGGCACTGGGTCATGGCATTTGGGGCCACGATGGGAGTCAGTCCCTCTCCCAAAACTGAGTACAAAGGACCAGGTAGGTCGTGAAAAAGGAGCTGCAGAGGCCAACTCCCTCTTGGTTTTGGAGATGCTCGACCTCCATGCTGGGTGTAGGACATGGATGCTGTGGTCCCTTGAGCCAGTACAGGTGGTATTTATCCATTTTTTCCCTTCTCCATATGTCTTGTTTTTCTGTTTTAGCGTAGGGTATTCGTGTGTGGAACAGAGCCCAGATACTCTGTAGGAACAAGGGAAAATCCACGTTGGCTAGCAAGAGTCTGATCCCTGCTCTTCTCATATCTGAGCCTGCTGTGGCTTAGTTACTGCCCGGGATGGCACCAGGTGCCTCTCCCTGTGGGCAGAGAGCAGGGTCACGTGGAGGAAGGTGATCCCTCACCCTCCCTGAGCAGTGCTTTAGCTGTTTTCCTTGGTTCTGGCTTTCCTAAATAAGGAACAAAATAGATGAAATATCCAGGCAGTGAGTAAAACTCAACGCATCCAGGCTGCCAGTCCTGGAGGTCGTGGCCAGGCTGGGTGCATCAGAGCCAGCAATCTGTGTGAAGGTGGGAGAGGAAAGTGGAGATTACCTCAGTACAAGATGTGCTGTTCACTGCTGCTGCTGCTGTATAACTACCATATAATAAATCCCAGCTGGCAGCTGCATTTAACATTGACGTTTTTGGCAGCTGCCATTTGCTATTCCTTTCAGACGGTAGACGCTGTCTGTCTTCTTAATGAGCTGATTTTTTTTTTTCCTTCCTGAAGGCAGATTTATGTTCTGAAGTGCATTTAATAGAAATAAGCTCAATGGGCCAGACCCGAGGTAGGGAAACGTGAGCTTGTGAAGTGTGCCAGCGAGTCAGGAGAGCTCTGCGGCGGCTCTGCCTCCCAGCTGGGGCTGTGACAGCGTGTACTGGGGGCAAAGAGGAGCCACGTGGGTCAGGCAGAAACTGGGCACTCTTGGAGCAAACTCAGCTCCAGTTAAGCTGCAAGACTTAGGAGTTCAGTTTCCCTCACAGTGTGAAGTGCGGAGGTTTATTCCTGCAGTGGCTGGTTCCTGTGGCTGATCCAGAAATACTTGGGAGAGAATGCCTTATTTATGGAGCCATGCATGCCATATCTCAGATGTTTCCTTCTGTTTGTTCCCCTTATCCATAAAATTAACCCTGAGCTGTCTGTGCTGATGTCCAGACCATGTTAGCCCAGGTTTGTGCACTGCCCAGGCTGGAGGGACTCTTGCCTAGAGTTGACCTTTGAGAAGCAACCGGAGAAACCTGTTCCAGCCTCACGTGCTGTGTTGCACCATAAGTGTTGAACACTTGTGATCTCTGTGCTGGCATTGGGTTTGCACAATGCAGTCACAAAGTAGAAAATTGCTGGTCCAGGCAAAATTCCTCATTTCTTTGAGCTGGAATTTCTGGTCTCTGTCCTTCCTCACCGCAAGCCCGACATGCTGGGTGTCCTCATGGAGCTGCTGGCCTGGCTGCCATCCCTAGCCAGGGCTATACTTTGCTGCTTTTATCTTTTGTGAGAAGAAGTTCCTTTAGTTCTCTGGAGCATGAGCAGGTGCTGAGACCTCCCCAGCTCTGTATGCTGCCTCATCAATACATGATAGAGTACAACCTCTTCATTGCTGAGCCTCTGGTCATAGCCTTGAGGACTCTCCTTTCACCCTTCTTCCTTGCAAGGCTGCCTTTTTTAGCCTGAGCTTTAGTCTCTGCTGCTGCCATGAGAGAGCACAGTGCCAGCAAAGCTGGCAGGCAGTGGGTCCTGTGACCCCTCTCACTGCTGTACTGGAGGCCCCTCCCAGCCCCCTCCAGCCCTGCTGGATGCCTGGCCAGGGCAGTGCAGGTTGCTTGCCACCTGTCCGCTGCAAAATCAGAGGTGTATGAGGGTTACTCCAGGGACTCCTCGACTTCCTTCCTAAAATTACAGGCGTGTGCTGCAGCAGGAAGCCGCGGGAGGGAGGAGAGGCGTTGCTCCACCAGCAGCTGCCTCTGGCAGGAGGCAGCGCTGCCGGCGGGGCCTCGTGCCCGCCTGGCTGCCAGGCTAACGCCTGCCCTCGGCACCATCCCGCTTTGCATCCTTTACCTGGCGTCACCTTCCTCAAGGCATCCACGCGTCAGCGCCCGGCTGAGACGCGACCGATGGCGACGTCCTCCCCGTCAGCTCCGCTGCGAGCGGAGGAGGACCCGGCGCTGACCTAGATAGAGCTCTGCTCGCACAGCACAGCACTCAGCTATCAAACCCAGGGTGATTTCATCCCTAGGGATAAACCAAACCTCTTTCTAGGATGCGGGGTAGCTCCCGCGGTGACTGGTGTTACTTCAGCAACCGATTTCCCAAATGCCAGTGAAGTTGAGCAAGAGGAATGAAAAACAGGGACATACGGTGGAGGAGCGATCGCCTCGGATTCTTGCGTCTTGGCTTTGGGAAGGAAACATTAAGATCCCGTCTGCCTTCGCTGTTACCGCCTGCTCTGTTCCCATCCCTCTGCTTTCCTCATCCACGTGTTCCCATAGGGAGTTCTTGTTCTTCTTTCCATTTTGGGGCTGGAGATGTCCTTTCGCTGGCACACATGTAGCCGTGCAGCCCTCCGTGGCACACGGCAAGTGGGCACCAGTGAGCAGGAGGGCTCTGGCATCCTTGGGTGAGTGCAGGGCAGAAATTCCTTGATGCTGGGAGGTTGTCCTTTGTTTCCCTCCCACAACCTGCTGGAGATCAGCCAAGCACCTGCTGCTCGCACACAGCTGGCAATGGCATCTTCCTGCAGGCAGAAAAGCTCATCCCTGGAGGACAACCTTTCCAGGAGGAGGCCTGTGCAGATGAGCTGTGCAAGGAGACAGCACCCTCTCTCCTGTTCTCTCACCAGAGACCCCCAGCTGGCTCTGGCACAGACCCCTCTGTGAACCCCCTGGTGCAAAGCCCTGATTCACCTGCAGAAGCCATGTCCATCATCCCTGAGCCAGTGGCCGGCACGAGAAGAGATGTTTCTCCTGGTGCCTGTTGCTGCTCTGCCACTGGAGGCTTTTCCTGGGGGGGGGAATGCAGAACATTCTCCCACCTACTCCAGAAACAGCAATTGCATCTTCTCCCCCTCCCCTTGCAGGGCATTTTGGGAGGACTGGGCCTCCCAGGACCCAGTTCAGGGTGGCAAACCTGAGCCAGCCCCCACACGGAAGCTCAGGGCTGTACCTCAGCAAACCACCCCCCACTTCCAGAAGCATCGCTCCGCAGTCTTCTCCATCAGCCTTTGCTGAAAGCCTGGAGATGATCCTGCCCACATGTACGCCAGAGCTGTCTGAGTTATTTAAGGACACAAGGATTTTCTTGCTGCATTCCCGCGTCACGTGGCTCGCCAATGCAGGCCGGTGTGTGCCTGCCGCGGCGCCCACCGCCCCGGCTGCTTCCGGAGGCTGGGGTACAGCGAGGTGGCACCCCCGGCACTGGCTCCTGGCTTTGCCATGGGGATGGGTGACCCATTGGCTGGTTTCCTAGGAACCAGCCCCTTTGGCAGCCTGGCTCCCAGGAAAGCTCGGTACTGTGCCATGGCCACACCATCATCCCGCGTCAGCGTGGCCTTGTGGGGGCTGTCAGTGGTGGGGATGGGGCACAGGCTGTGCTATAGATAACCCCAGCGCCAGGCAGAGCTGCCGTGCTCCAGAGGGTGACAGCTGATGAGTCGTGGTGGCATCCCATGATCTCAGCTGGATTTTCGGCTGCCCGAGGCTGGACAGGTGCTAAATTTAGCCTGTCCTGTTGCTGTGGGTGGCTTGGTGCTTGCTGGTGGTGCCTCCTGGGGAAGCCAGGAGGAGGGGAGGGAAGTCCTTCCCCCAGTGAGGCTGGGGCACCCCTCTCCTGCATGGCTTCTGCAGCCCAGTTCGTGGTGGTTAGACTGGGCTGGCACCAGCAGAGAGCCGGGCTTGCAGTGGTGAGCGTCACCCCGTGCCTTGGGCATCGTCCAAAGGGACCTGGGTGGTTTAACCCAGGGAGCAGCCGGTGGGGGGACGGGGTGTAGCTGTTGGGATGCTTTGGGGTGTCAGCCCCATCTGATGGCGTGTCCCCTCTTCTCCCCTCAGGCCTTGTGCGGCTGCACAGTGAACATTCCCACCATCGACGGAAGGGTGATCCCACTTCCCTGCAACGACATCATCAAGCCGGGGACAGTGAAGAGACTGCGTGGGGAGGGTCTGCCCTTCCCCAAGGCCCCCAGCCAGCGAGGAGACTTGATCGTGGAGTTCAAAATCCGCTTCCCAGACAGAATAGCTCCCCAGACGAGACAGATCCTCAAGCAGCACCTCCCATGCTCCTAGAGCCCTGGGACTCTCCTCCAAAGCAGCAATACTCCAAACGCATGTGCCACAGCACCTGGCCTGCACAGAGCCAAGGTGTCACAGCACTTTTAAATGCAAAAAAAAAAAGACAACCACCCCTCACACTACTTTCCCTCCCCAAAAAACCCACCCGACCCACCCCCCATCCATTCTTCTTTGCCAGTTTTCTACTCCAACAATGGGGAGTCTCCTGTCTGCCACAGGCTGCCAGACTTTTTCTTTCTCCCCAGAGGTCCAGCTTTCCTGCCTCGCACGAGCGAGAGCCGTGGGCCCTTTGCCCCGGGAGGTGCGTCGCGTCGTGGGTTTTTTATGTCACCTGCTTTTCAAGCCACTCTTTCCACAAGAGGCTGGACTTGTCGGGGTCCAGCGCAGTGTAAATAGGACTCCGCAGGATCTGGCGTCCCCGCTGCTGGTTTTTCTCTTCCCCTCTTTGATACTTGCTGCTGTTTGGGGTCCCGGCTGTCCCGCGGTGCCAATTACTCCTGCCCGCGGTGGCCCCCCCAGTAGCCGGACTATTTCTCACCTGGGACCACGGTACCGAGTCCGGCCGTGGCCCACTCTCCTGTGCCAAGCCTACACCGAGCCTCGGCAGTGCCAAACAACGGAGCATGTGGGGATGGTCCATCCAACCTCCTGCCCCTGCCTGGGGATGTCACCGGTGCTCGTGGGCACAGCCTGCCTGCACCTGCTGCCCACAGGGCCCCAGCCAGCAGGAGGAGGGGGGAAAGCCCAGGGTGGAGCTTTCTTTTTTCAGATGTGTTGAGTTTGCATTGCTGCTTTTATTTTTTAAATACATATATATAGAGCTCATTAGATAAACTTCGTAAAGGTTTTTCTCTGCCTGTTTTGGGGATCCTGGCCTGACGCACCCAGGCTTTTTTGCAAGGGGGATGATTCAGCCACACAAACAGCAACCCCCCAGAGGGGGAGTGTGTGTGCGTGTGGCACTAATCTGGGTGCAAAAGCAGAGCCAAGTGTGAGCAGAGTTGTGGGTTTTACTAGTGTTTCAGGTCAACCTTAGGGATTCTAATAAGAAGAGAGAGGCGTGTGTATATATTTTTCTACAGGGACAATTCATTCAGGAGGTGTTTCTGGACATCAGGGCGGAGCTGGGAGGTGCATGAGGCAATCTGCTTGGTGGCTCCATTTTCAAATACTGTATTTTTTTAAAACCTTTGGATTTCCATCAGGAGAATTTTTATATTTCTTAACCTTTCTCGGCCCACTCTGCCTCATGCCAGTTTTTTTTCCCCAGAAAAGGGCTGCTATGGAGCGGGAGGCGCGTTCGACCTGGCTTTGTACAGCTCCTATTTCACCGCAGCACCGCCGAGAAAACCCCCCTGCCAAAATAATTCCCCCCACCCCGGGAATCCTTTTTTTGTTTTGTTTTGTTTTGTTTTGTTTTTTAAAAAAAGAACAAACAAACTCACTGACTTGAAATGGGGTGTCCTTGGGGCGGGGGGTTGTGCGGGGGGTGTCCGTGGTGTACAGCTGTACAGTGTCATCCTTCGGGGCGAGGAGACCCGTGAGGCGCTGATTTAATCAATCGCCCGCTTCGGCCGGCGAGGGGATGCCACTGGCTCCCTCCACTGGTCCCTGTGGAGTTCGACAGTAGAGAAATCTGGTGGACGCCGTGAGCGAGAAGACAGGCCAGCGCGCAGATGCAAGCTGATTTGTTTTACTCGGTTTCAACGAGACCTGAATGTTTTATAGTGGGTTTTTTGTAATTTTTTTTTTCTTTTTTTTTCTTTTTTTTTTTTTTTGTAATGTCAGTATTGAGAGAAATAAAGAAGTATTTTGAAAAATACACTTCCTCGAGGGTGTGTTGTGATGGGAGATGCCGGGGCTCTGTGCCAAAGTCATCACCACCGCCAGCCAGGGACCTTGAGGCTGGCAGGGAGGGGAAGAAGAAATTTGTTTGCAGGACCTTCAGGGCCTGATAACGAGGGGATGGGAACAAATACATGACCTACTTGGTCACAGAAAGGCTGCTCCCCTTTGTACGTGGCCGTAGTAGTGCTGACCACATTGCAGGGGACAGGAGCAGGGGGTGAGAGCCTCAGTGTCCCCTCAGGGCTCTGGATTGTGGTGACATGGGCAGTGGGAGGGTCAGTGAAGGGATCTCTTTGCTGGCTGCACGGAGGGGCTGGAGAGACAGCAGTGCCATCCCCTCTCCAAGGAGCCCTGGGACAGGGCGAGAGGCACAAGTTGCACAAGCAGCACAGCCCCTGCTGATATGTTTTGCACAATGTTTGCACAATGCTCCCACGAGGATCAACACACAGGGACAGGAGATGAGACCAAAACACATGTGCCCATCTCCCAAGTCCAGTGTGTGGCTCAGAAGGGTTTGATTTTGGACAAGAATAGCCAATTAATAAAACTGTATATGCTACTTGCTATGTAACACTGCCTATTACCATTTCCATGGCTGCTATACTCCCATCACCATCACTGGGCACTGGATTTGGGGATCTGAACTCCTTTCATTGCCACATTAACAGAGGATGGGCTTTGATGAAACCAGCCAACTTTTCATGGAAAAGTTGGTGATGGAATCAAAACTGGTTTCAACCTGTGACACCACCACACACTGTCTTTCCTGCCCTGAAAGACTGTTAGGACAGATGGAGCTCAAGGTCATGGACTGAATGAACTCAAGGGACTTTTATAGGAGTGGTCCATCAACAAATGGAATGGTATCTGTGTGTGTATCACCATCACAGAGTCATAGAGTGGTTTAGGCTGGAAGGGACCTTGAAGATCATCTCTCTCCAACTCCTCTGCCAAGGGCAGGGACACCTTCCACTAGACCAGGTTGCTCAGAGCCCCAGCCAACCTGGCCTTGAACACTTCCAGGGATGGGGCATCCACAACTTCTCTGGGCAATCTGTACCAGTGCCTCACCACCTTCACAGTAAAGAATTTCTTCCTAATATCCAGTCTAAACCCACCCTCTTTCAGTTTGAAGCCATTACTCTTTGTCCTGTCACCACAAGCCGCTGTCAAAAACCTCTCCCCATCCTTCTTGTGGACTCCCTTCAGGTACTGGGAAGGGATCAAAAGTGATATCAAAAGACAGGAAAGGTGATGGGGTATTGGGAAGTAGGGGACGTGGCATGATGTAAATTGTATGGAGTAAATAAGTGGTGGTTTCAGCTGGAAAAGAGTTAATTTTCTTCCTAGTAGCTGGTTCCTAGTGTTTTGGATTCAGTATGAGAATAATGTTGATAACTCACTGATGCTTCAGCTGTTGCTCATCAGGGCTCACTCTAAGTCAAGGAATTTCCAGTGTCTCATGCTCTGCCAGTGAGCAGGTGCACAAAAAACTGGGAGAGAGCATGGGGAGGAGAGCTGACCCAGACTGGCCAAGGGGATGTTCTGTACCATGAAACATCATTCCCAGCATATAAACTGGGGGAAGGTGACCAAGGAGCTGTGTGGTATGTAGTTGCCATCTGTGGTTAAACCACAACAGTTGTTTTTGGAGCCCAAATGGACCTGGAGAGTTGAATAACAACAGATCTGAGCAGAGCATGTTAAACCATATTTGTTATGAACATTTATTGTACTACTTTAGTAGCTGATGGTCACGGAGTTGGTTGGTTTGCACTCAGGGTGCCTGTGTGTGTTCTCACAGGCACATTATGTAGCACCTTGCTTGGTGTGAGTTCCCTATGCTGGTGTTCATCCTCCGTGGGGCCTGGGTGGGCTGTTCTTCGCAGTAGTGGCTGATAGATGTCCCTAAGTGCCACATCTACACCGCCCCTGGAAGTGTCCAAGAAAACGTGCAGGTGTGGTGCTCAGGGGACATGGTTTTGTGGTGAAAACAGCAGTGTTGGGCTAACAGTTGGACTCAACAATCTTAGAGGTCTTTTCCAGCCTAAAGATTCTGTGATACTGTGATTCTATGATTCATGTCTTTTAAATTCCCCCAGAGAACCACCACTGCCGTGGGCACCTGGGCTCACTCTGGCTCGTGTTCAGCCACTGTCAAACAGCACCCCCAGGTCCTTTTTCACCGAGCAGCTTTCCAGCCACTCTGCCCCCAGCATGGAGCACTGCAAGGGTTTGTTGTGACCCAAGGGCAGGACCTGGAACTTGGCCCTGCTGAACCGCACACAGTGGGCCTCAGCCCATCATATAATCAATGCAACAGAATCTCTGTTTGTGGGATGAATCTGGTACGAGCACTCAGCCCAGCCGTCCCATCTGTATTTCGAGAGCCATCTGTTGGGAATTGTTAATTACTGCACCTTTGGCCTTTTTCCTTGGAGAGCTGATCTATGGAAGTAACATCTTCCTACATTGCCCTTCCTTCACAGAGTCATAGAAAGCCCTGGGTTGGAAAGCACCTTAAAGGTCATCTCGTTCCATCTCCCTGCCATGGGCGGGAACACCTTCCACTAGAGCAGATTGTTCAAAGCCCCTTCCAACCTAGCCATGACCACTTCCAGGGATGGGGCATCCACATCTACCCTGCCTTCCGGCCTTCCGTCTTCGGAAGCCCTCCATTCCCCCAAGCTGGTAAGAGCAGGCATCTTTTCACTGAAGAGGGAGGATATAGGAGTACCCAGTGGTTTTACCTGCAAAGACCACAGAGAGAAAACAAGGATATGGGAAGGAAAACCTACCTTGACCCTAGAGGCACAGGTATGGGAATTGCAGAGGAAAGCAATCACAAATGAGGGTTCTTCCAGAAAAGTTGCTGCCCGGTCTCCAGAAGGCATTTCCCAGGCAGAGTTGAAGGGCTGATTGTGTAGGAATATAGGCTTGTATAGGAATAGAGGATCCTATGGAAAGAATGGCTGAAGCTGTGTCAGGCGAGTTTAGGTTGGATATTAGGAAAAGGTTCTTCACCCAGAGGGTGGATGGACACCGGAACAGGCTCCCCAGGGAAGAGGTCAGAGCACCAAGGCTGACAGAGTTCAAGAAGTGTTGGGACAACACTCTCAGGCACGTGGTGTGACTCGGAGTGTCCTGTGCAGGGCCAGGAGTTGAACTCAGTGATCGTGATGGATCCCATCCAACTCAGGATTTGCTGTGATTTTACAAGAAATTCTAATCCATTCCTACAAGAAGTCGGTGGAGAATCCTATGAGCAGGACTAGAGGAGCCCTGCCTCTGTTCAAGAGGAATAGAGGACAAATGTGTTTAGCAGACCATTCCAATGGCCTGGAATATCAGACCTACAGGAGCATAAGGCTCTAGCGGGTAGTGGTGCATAGTGCACCCTAATGCCAACAAGCTAAACAGGGAAGAACCCACTCCTATTTCTGGGGGGACAAAGGAACTTTTCATGTTCCCATGGTCTTCCAGTGAGCAGGTGCACACGATGCTGGAAGGGAGAAGGGCTAGGAGAGCTGACCCAAACTGGCCAAAGGGATATTCCATACCACAGAACACCAACCATGCCCAGTACACAAACTGGGGGAGAGTGGGGTGTGAATGAGCAGCTGTGTGAGAAGTGGTTGCCAGCTGGGTTTAAACCTCAGCAGGAGGGGAAGCCCTTGAAGTAAGAACACCCATGAGGAAAGGAAGCCCATGGGGCAGGAAATGTCAATAGGGAGATCTCCCTTCCCAGAGTGGATGGACTGTGGCCACTGTAAGGTCTCATGGTCCCCATGGGGCCTGACTGGGGTAGGACACATGGCTCTGGGGCCCCAGGCAGAACCCAGGGGGCACAGGGAGATGCCAGTCATGGTGGCAAAGGGGTGCCCTCAGCTGCCCCCTCATTAATCCCACAACAGCCAGGGCAAGTCTGAGCCAACAGCCTCTTCCTCCCTCCAGCACATCTGGGGACTGCCCAGCAAGGAGCTGGGATGAGGGGAGAGTGCTCCAGAAAGGCTCTTGCCAGGGGTCTCTGCTGAAGTGGTGGGCATCTGGAAAGGGGCACAGGCTGGGGACAAACTCTGTCCTCGATACCAAAAGCCCTCCTGGGGCTGCTGGGGTTCACAGGGAAGGGTGGCCAAGCCAAGCTCCCTGGCTGCTCTAAGTGCTGGTCTGGAGGACACCCTCAGCCTCCCAGCAGGGTTACACAGCACAGGGGCAGATGCTCTCGGAACTCCTGCGGGTGCTGTTCGAATCAGGAGCCATGTCCCACAAGTGGCAGGGAAGAAAGATGAGGTTTTCCAGCCCTCTTGCTGGATTAAATTAGTGTTTGTAATTAGGAGAGGTGCTAGGGAAGATTTGGGCTGCCAGGAGCTGGGGCACTCACCCAGCATCCCATGTAATCCCTGCCCCAGCCTCCACAGCAGACAGAGTCCAGGATCCATCTTCCCCTTGACTTGCTGGATGGTGATGTCCCTACACTGGCAGGGAGATCTCCACCCCTTGGTCAGGCTGAGAAAGGCTTTAGGAAGTCATGGAGAGCTCCTGTCAGAGAATCCCTTCCCAGGTGGCCAAAAGCTGATGGCTTATTTTCCCTGGGTGGGGCAGCTGGAGCTGCCTCTCTCAGGACAGGACAGCATTTGTGTCCCTGCAGAGCTTGGAGAGGATAAACAGCCCTGGGTGACAGTTCCCGGTGATATTTAACCCAAAACCGGAGTGGGGCAGGCGAAGCACCAGCCCTCCATCCTTAACCGCCGCTGCCATAGGCTTTCCCGGCAGGAGCGATCTCCCCGACAGAGGTGGTGTGAGGACAGGGAGAGCAGTGCCGCCAGACAGCTCCCAAGTAGACAGCGCACCTGAGCTGCCCGCCCGCCCTCCCGGGCCGGCTGTCGGTGCGCCCTCTACCCCGCAGGAAGTTGAGCTATTTTAAACACAGCGCTCCCAATTTCAGTGTTTATTCCCACTGCTATGAAAGCCCCCGCTCATCCTTCTGCCGGTAAATCCCTCCCCCCTTAAATGGAGCCGGTTTGATGGAGCCCTGCAAGATCTGACAGGCTTTGGGGCAGAAACCCCACAGCTCAGCCCCACACAACTCCTGCCCTCCCCATCGTGGCTCAGCCCCAAGGGCCCAGGGACACGTTCTGCCACCCGAACTGCATTTTACCCTTTTTGCAGAAACCCTCAGCTCCTGCAGCCCCTAAAAGCCAACAGTACACAGCTGCTCTGTGTATCCCACAGCCACTGCCTCAAGACAGGGCCCCCCACCCCCGTCAAGCCGAGGGCTGGGCTGTACTCCAGACCCAGGGCGTCCCTGACGTAAAACCAAATACATAAGTGCACATTCTTCAGTTCAGAGAAGAGAAAATAAACCAAGCAAGGCAGAAGAGGGGGAAAGGAAGAAAAACCATGATCAGAAGCCATCGATTGGGTCTGGGACACCACGCAAGGCCAGCTGATCTTCCAAGACCATTGAGACACATGGAATGTGCTGAGCATCCCCTCTCCCCTAACCACAGTGGTGTCACACTGCACTGCACACACCAGAGGCAGCCCAAGTGACCCTTGTGCCTGGAAGAGATGGAGATTGCTGGAGAGGTCCTTTGCTGCAGAGCCAAAGCAGGAGGAGATCTGACAGCTCATGGCCAGACTTAGAGAAGCAACACCAGGTACCTGCTTGTCAGGCTCTTATCTGGCACTTCCCACCAGGCCAGGGCAGGGCAGAGACCCTGCCAAAGCCATTTCTCCCCTTAGTAGAGCTAGGAGGAGTTACACATGAACAGCAGCCCTGATCACAGCAGGAAAGCACATGTACAGATGGACTCCACCAGAGCAAGGAGTGCTCAGACAGCACCAGAGACACAGGCTTAGACAGTGCCAGCACCACACAAAGGAACTGCTGGGGCCTGGCTAGAGTTTTGTGGGATTTTTATTAATTTTTTTTTATTATTTTTCGTGGGGTTTTATTTTTTTAATACAGGCTAGCGTTGTACCCTTTTGCTAAAGCTGCTGATTCTGCCACATAAACTAGAACAGAAATTTCTCAGAAATTAAGTCAGTTCCCCTTCCTTGTTAATTCACTGTCTGCCTCCCAACTGAACACCACTCTGGATTTGTGTTTGCAGAAAACATCCCCTGTACAAAGTCTGACGTGCAGCTACACTGTTCTGACTGAGGAATGAAGAAGCCAAGAGTCCACTGAACATTGGATTTTTCCCTGTACAACGTGGCCTGGTGTGGAGTTTGGTCCACCGAGGACAGCGAGTTAACCGTAGAGATCGTCGTCATTGTCTTCGCTGTACACGTTGCCCCCGCTGCCACCTCCCGTGCCTTGGCTCGGACCGGCGCCGCCCTGGTTGCCTGAGGGGAACCTGTGTGCAGCAGAGCAGGAGGGGAGAGAAGAGACGCTGTTCAAAAGCCTCCTCGCAGCTCAGCACCATCCCCTCCCTCCGCACCAACCCCTGCTGACGCGTAGGACAGGCAGGAGGAATGGGACGAAGCCTTAGGGCAGGTCAAAGGGCTCACAGCTGCTGGCTGTTGCTTGTGTTACAGGAGAAAGGTTGTTGGACTTGAGGAGCACTAACAGGGCAGCTACAACTGACCTGCAGCACAGCCTACACTCACCACGCTGTGGGGAACAGGAATGTGTGCTGTACACACTGGGGAGAACAGGAACTCCGATTGGAAAAGGGGATTGTTGCCCAGAACCCATTAGAAAGCTGCCTAGGTGCCACCCGCCCCTCACACCCCACAGGTACCTGAAGCTGCCAAAGCCACGGCTCTGCTGTAGGGTCTGTGCAAACATCTCGTATTTCCTGATGTCATTGTCACTGACAGAGCGGCGAGCAAAGCGCATGGCCTCCTCAAAGTGATCCCTACGGATCTCGGGGACCGGGTCATCCTCCTCCACCTCCTACAGCAGGACAGAGGGACCAGGTGAATCGTGTGCCCGAGGGCCATCCAGAGCCTCCCTCCAGGCCAGGATGCTCCAATACTACCCCCATGGCAGGGGTTGGAGAGGCAGGCATGAGTCAGGGCTGCAGCAGGTGCCTCCTGTGAGCAAGTGCTGACCATGAGGCCCCTGAGCAGGGTCCTCAAACTCCCAGAAGATGAGAAGGAAGTGTTCCAGCTCTGTACTCCGCGCAGGAGCCCGCTCATCCCCGAGGATGCCAGAGGAATACGTGAGCCCCACTCACCATGGCAGAGGGGTTGGTCTGCCGCTCGCGCTCTCGCCGGATCTCGCTCTCGATGGATTCACGGATGGCCAGTTTGCAGGCACGCTGGCAAATCTCTGTCAGGTCAGCCCCCGAAAAGCCATTGGTCATCTTAGCCAGGAAATCCAGGTCGACATCCTAGTGAAAAACACAAAAGCAAGAGAGGCCTTTCCTTAACACCTCACATCCTCAGGTGACAGAGAGGTGTGTTCAGATCCGAAGGTGCTGCCTTAACTATGGACAATTTTGGAAAAATCAGCTGATAAGATTCTTGGTTTTGGGAAAACGTAACCACACATGAAAGCAGGCTATGCTTCTCACACCCACCAGGAATCCACAGGGTGGCTGTAAATGCCTCTGCACTTGCAGATTTAGGATATGATTTGCTCAGGTCTCAGCATGAGGAGTTAAACAAAACACCATCAGACTGGAAATAGAGATGGGGTGCAGGCAGACCAAGACAACTGAGCTCTCCTCCTCCCACTCAGCTGAGAGGGTAGTACAGCAATCTCCTTTGAAACTTTCTTTCCCAACAACCCCTAAAAAGGTAAGCTGAGCACGAAAAGGCTTGGGCTCTTACTTCATGCCTGCTTTTCTCTGAATAACTCTCAGCTGCATTATTCCTTCTCCCCAGGCAAGGGACACAGCTCTTGCCTATGGCAGGGTTCAACAACAGCTCACTGCAATGGTTCCTCTTCAATTTCAATTTCCCCACCCTGTGTTCTACAGGATTTTTTTTTTTCAAGTACCAGAAACTTTTCCATCTCACCATAACAGGCTTTTCTGATCTTGCACTGTGAGCAGAACTCCACTATGTGTGGAGACCTGCTGTGGTTGCACACCAGCACCTAGCTTTGCTGATACCTAGGCTCCGAGCTCAAGGTTCTTCTTCCACCCTACCACATGGATCAGCCTCCAGGCCCCTGTGCTGTCCCCAGCCTGTGAGGAACACGAGCAGCATGCAGCAAACCCAAGCCAGACGCAGTCAGGGCACAGATCCTACCTTGGCAACTGGTGATTTCCTCAGGTTGGCCTTAAGAATTGCAACCCGGGACTTCTCATCAGGCAGGGGGATGTAGATGAGCTGATCCAGGCGGCCGGGGCGCAGGATGGCCGGGTCAATGATGTCTGGCCTGTTGGTGGCACCGATGATGAAGACGTTTTTCTTGGTGGACATGCCATCCATCTCCGTCAGGATCTGGTTGATGACACGGTCTGCGGCACCACCGCCATCGCCGATGTTCCCACCTCGGGCCTTGGCGATGGAGTCCAGCTCATCAAAGAACAGCACACAAGGGGCTGCTTGGCGAGCCTGCAGAAAGCAATGGGAGCCATTATTCTCTGCTAATACCTCTCAAAAAGGGGCACGCCGACTCCACACTAAGCCTTCTCTACCATTAACACAGTTCAGAGGAGTACCAGAGCACTGCTGCCACAAGGAGAGCTTGGAAGAGCTGCTTCAGAGTAGTTCCCTGCCACACAAACCCTCCATTAAATTCTCCTGAACAAGCTGAATTTTGCCAAAGTGGGAGAACTGTGAACCAGGCAGAAGAGTACAAACTCCAGTGACTAGAGGGAAAACTGGAGCCATTTTGCTGGAGTAGAACTCTTCCTGCAAGACCTGAGGATGCCAACTGGTTATTCAGGCACGCAAGCAGGTGAGATATACCCAACGGAAGGGGGAAGTCCAATTGTTGTCTTCAGCTACCTAATGTGTAGTTACTGGGAAAGGGAGCTGGATCTTTCTTCACAGTGTGCAGTGAGAGGAGGAGAAACCACAGCCACAAAGAAAATCCCAGTGAGAAATACAGAAAAAAATTGTTCACAATGAGAGCGCTTTAACACCAGCACACAGGTCCAGGGAGGTTAGGGATTCTTCAACCTTCTCTCAGGCCAAGTGGGAAAAACACTGAAGACACAAAAAAAACCCAGGCCAGTAAGACAGATGTGGTGGGGACAAAGTTCTGAGGGAACCTCAGCACAAACACGGCATGGGGAGTAGAAGAAACACTTTACCTTGTCAAAGATCTCGCGCACGTTGGCTTCAGACTCGCCAAACCACATGGTGAGCAATTCCGGCCCCTTGATGGAAATGAAGTTTGCCTGGCATTCATTGGCAATGGCTTTGGCCAGCAGCGTCTTACCACAACCAGGTGGCCCATAGAAGAGAACCCCTTTTGATGGGGTCATGCCAAATTTGAGGAACTTGTCTGGGTGTTCCACAGGATACTGAAGGAAAACAAACCAAGAAACCTCTCGTGATGAGCCAGAACAGGCCTGTACCTTGTAAGAACAGAATACTTTGGGTGGGAAGGGACAGTCCAAATCCACTGCCATGAGCAAGAACACCTTTCTCTGATTCAGTCTGGGTTCTCTGCCTACCAGAAACACTACCTGAGATGTCTGTTGAGTAAAACACAAGAAACTGCCTGGTGCCATTGCAGTTTTTAAGTGGACACCGGTCCATTTTTTCAAAAGCACCATGGCTAAGTTGGAAAGCTGCCCTAAATAACCCCTTTACCTCTAGGAACTAAGTACCAGTTCAGGTAGTTTTCCAGCACACTTAACCTCAGTTTCACTCTGCCCTGTAGAAGCAAAAGGGAACAGCTCATTACCTAACCTATTTGCTCTGCTCTCCAGAGACAGGTAAGGTGTCTGATGTGAGCCTTTATCCTCAGCAATGAGGTCAGACACAGACAGGTGATGATTTTAACATCAGAAAATTAAACTGAAAATTTAGATTCTTTTATTCACAGACAGGATGTTTCTACAGTGCCAACTGAAAGCAAGAATGTATCAAACCAAATCATGCCCATACAGACACCTGGAGCTTCCACAGATCACTCATGACTTTTTGTCCCAGCCTTTCCCTTTGTAGAGGGCTTTGCAATTACTTCTCACCTGTCCCTGTGCTAAGGCTGATGGGGAGCCCTTCAAAGGCTCTCTGTAGGAGCATCTTCATCCACTGCCTGGCAGATAAAGCCACCATGTGAGATGATTCTCAGCAGTGGTCCCACTCCTGGTCTCCACTGAGAAGCAGAACTGTGGCTTTCTGCATGTTGCACAACACCCACCCAAAATGTCACTGTAGACTCAGCTCAGGGAAGCCTGATGCTGCTCCCAGCACCTTCCTCTCCAAGTTCACTAAGATGGAACAGCATGGTATTTATAGTCCACTACAAGCAGATACCATAAAGCCCCTGCATTTACCGTGTTTGCAGCCCAAACAGGAAAATGAAGACATTCTGAATTTTATTATCATAATTATTTTTCAAGCTGGCTAAGCAAAAAATCTTTCATAAAGCCTTACCTGTACAAGCTCCTGGAGTTCTCTCTTTACATCTTCTAGACCACCAATATCTTCCCAGGTAACTTGTGGCACCTCCACCACAGTCTCCCGAAGAGCAGAAGGGTTGCTCTGGCTCAGAGCCCACTGTCAATACAAGAAACAGCATTATATAAATTCTAGCATGTAATGTTTTACTTGCTTCAGAGAAGCAATTGCACCCAGAAGAAAGAGGGGCACTCCTGCATTACCCTGAAGTCATCCATGGTCACAGCCAGCGAGTTCATCACTTCAGCATCGATGGTTTCATCTTCCAAGTCTATGAGATCCATCTTCTTTCTGATAGCCTGAAGAGCAGCTTCTGAGCAAAGAGCAGCCAAGTCAGCACCAACATGGCCATGGGTCTCGTTTGCCACCTGAAAGCAGAGCACTGACTATGACTCACAGGGATACACGCAAGGTCAACACTGGGAGGTGCAGAGCTCTGGATGTAGGACAGCAACACCAGGGCTTTCCTGCGGATCCAAGTGCTACCACATGTTTAACAGGCAAAGACACTGCTGTTCCACTGCCTACCAGAGATCAAAACTGCATCTGGAATTCAGATGGTGTGCAGAAAGATAACCCTGAGGACTGCAGTTCTTCATTCAGGACAGAGATGACAGGCACCATCCAACTTACAGATGGTGTCCAGTTGTACCACAGTGCTCATCCAGCTGTGTGGGAGCTGTTTCAAGCCTGCTGCCCTTTTAAATAGAACACCACAGCAAACAAACCCAGGAGGACAATGGCAAGGCACTTCCAGATTGGAATGATACATATTTGTTTCACTTAGCCACGCCATTCTTCACTGATACACCAGCCAGAAGGAGGTCACACATTCATTGCAGTTTCACGCTGCCCTAATCGAGCAACTACATATATCTGGTCAAGTCTTAACAACTCTCCCACTACAAAACAAGAGCACCAGGAATGAGACAAGCTTTCCTAATAGCACACTACTCACCTGTTCCAGATCCACATCATCAGCCAGTTTCATATTTTTCGTGTGGATCTGCAGGATCTCCAGGCGCCCAGTGGCATCTGGGATACCAATATCCACCTCTCTGTCAAAGCGACCTGGGGAGTACAAACACTTGTTGAGCTTTTGATTCTGCACAGTAGAGGAGCTGAGGTTGCTGCCTTCTCTGACTGAACAACATGATGACATGCCACAAACAACTTCTGAGACTGCCAGAGCTTTGCATTTCTCTGCAGCATCTAACAGCACAGTAGCAGAGACAGGTCAGAGGAGAAGGAAAGACTTTAGCCATTTGGGAAGTGAGACTACTGTATTAGCTAGTGTTCAGGATTATATGACACATAGCATTGCTCGTTTAGTAATTTTTTCTAAGTTTCACTTTTAGGAAATTATGCTTCCCCAAACCAAGATACCATGACAAATTTTTGTTTATTTCTACCTTTGTGCCTTTATCACAAGAGGTCACAATTACTGAGAGATTTAATTTTTCAGAACTTTCACGGCAGTACCCAAGCAATCAAACACATGAAACCAGAGAGGTAGGAAACCAGGGTATCACCACAATATTAACTTAGTTAGGTATGTACACCTGTATTTTTCCTCTAGTCATGGCTGTGCTTCCAAATGGCTCACTACATATTTAAGAGGCCATTTGCCCCTACACACCTGACAGACTCTACCAAGTGGTCACACACCAGACGTTCATTCCCAATGCACTGTTTTGAACACCTGAATCTCAGAATCTACTGTATTTCTCATTAATAAAAGACAGAGAAATAGATCATTCAGAGCTTTCTGCAGTCTAAGGCATGAACATCCCCTCCGGCATTTACTCCTTAAGCGTGTCCTGAAATAGCTTCACCTAAGAGAGGCTAGCACACTTTTCCACTTCAAAGTATTATTTCTACAAGCTCTCACCTAATGTGGCACAGAAAACGGCACCAAAGGCCGGAAGCCCAGAAATTAATTCCTAGCAAGCAGCTGGAGACAGGGCAGTAGTTTATGTAACACACAGGAAGTGTTAAGCATTAATTTCTGCTCAATCCTCCCGGGGCCCCTGAGGCATGGCCTGCAACAAAGTATGTGACACACAAGAAGAGGTGTGCTACCGAATCTCCTGAGCGCTGGGTCGATGCTGTTGGGTCTGTTGGTGGCTGCCATCACGATCACGTGCGCTCTCTGCTTCAGCCCGTCCATGAGGGTCAGCAGCTGAGACACGATGCGACGTTCCACCTCTCCGTGTGTCTGTGCAGAGAGAAAGCAGTGGTTACACCAACAGCTCTACAAGGAGCAGGGGAGCCAGCACTGCGCCAGGGCATGCAGATACAACATGATGGTAACAAACATCAAGAACTGTATAGGGTCCTTCTCACTCCCAACCCAACTGCTTTACCCCGTAGTCAAACGCAGAGATTTGTGCCAGCTGCTACCAAAAAGGACATGCTCTCTTTACCTTCTCTCTTTTAGGAGCAATGGCATCCAGTTCATCAATGAAGATGATGGCGGGAGCGTTCTTCTCTGCTTCCTCAAAGGCTTTCCTCAGGTTGCTCTCAGACTCACCAGCCAGCTTGCTCATTATCTCGGGACCTAAAAAAATAGCAACATTGTGGCAACGAGAAGAGAGGCAGTTAGCCCCAAAAACAGGCAGCTGAATTTTTTTAGTACAACGACCACATGGAACAATCTATATTTCAAGCCAAAGCAAATACTATCAATCAAGTTCACTAAATCTGCAGCTGAAAGGCAAGACCAGCATGCAGAATTACTTTCTATCATTATTTTGGTGTTTTCAGTTTAATCTAAGAGAATGCAGCACTAGTCAATGAGCTACCTTTAGCTGCCTCTTTCCTTACCCTATTTCACACCTGGTGAGCTTCTCTGTAATGTGCCACCACACACAGTTAATGCCAGTCCTAGCTTGCAAGAGAAGCAATCAAATTATATGGTGATGAATTATCAGGGTAGGGAGGGAAAAAGCTCTGTGAAGCCACCTTTAGCTTATGTTACACAGATACACATTTACCTTTGTATGATCCTATAAATGAGTTTAAAAAATTAAATCAAACAGACACGAACAAACAAAACCACAGTCCCCATCTCCTCTCAAAGGTTAAATAAAAAACAGTGTGCAAATACATCGATCTCAAAAGGAAAGACAGCATTCCTCTGACATCTGCAATTGCTGAACACTAATGAAAGTTTACAGATTTTTGCATCATGCTGATGGGAGTGGCAATGAACAGAAAGTATGCTTCTGAAGGACCCAAGAAAAAGAAACCTGACCCTCAGGAGCACTAAGGTTCCAAGCCACAGCAACACGGGTGTAGGCAGGTACTCTGAGTGTTTCATTACAGGTAACTCACCAGTTCATACCAGCTCTGTCTACAACACTGCCTGCAGCTCAGAGTTGGGACCAGCAGACAGAGAATGCATTGCTAACTCTGACAATGTTATTTTTATTATGCAATAGATGTACCAGTGTCTGAAGAAACGGCTGGTGCATTAGCATTCAGTGACAGCTTGCACACACTTGAGGAAGTATATGACAAGGGTGACATATGGCTGAAACAGGCCCATCTACATCCACTATCTTGAGATACAAAGCAAGTCACTTCCCTACTGCTGGTCAATGCTGTGCTGTGTTACATTCTCCTTTGCTGCTGTTGTCACGGGCCTACAAGACTGAAATCAGAGAAGAAAAGCTGCACTTCTTCAGTAAAAATGTTCAGTTATTCCAGCACTGACTAAAATAGGACAGAAAAGCAGTGTAGAAAATCCAGAATTTGGCCTTTACTAGATATCAACCAGCAGCCACCTCAGCTGCTACAGAGGAGTTATCAACAGGAGTTCTGTCAGTTGTAGCAACATCCCAAGGAATTCATTATAGCTTTCTGGAAAGTTCCTTCCAATTAATTTTACATGAAACAAAATGGGTCTTATACTTTAGAGGGGAAAGAAAACCACAGCCACAGCAGCTTCTTTTCTGAATGGAACATGATGGGAGCAACAGAAACCTTGCCAGCTCTGTCCTCACCAACATAAATGGACAGACAGACTCCAAATTCCTGTGTCACACTGCAATCTTCCAAGTGTCCTGCTACAGCACAGTCAAGCTTCAGGGAAGTGCCACTACAGATGCTTCCACACAAACAGCCTTCAAGTGTCCCCAGAGGCCCACTTGAAAGAGGTAAGGAAGGATGTCAGGGAGACAGTGTGGCTCTAAGCATGCCCTATTAACATCATTCTGTACCATAAGATGAATGAATGAGCACACAGCAGATCTGGGGCCAAAGCAGCCACAAAACTTACCGTTGATCAGGAAGAAGAAAGCCCCCGTTTCGTTGGCCACTGCTCGGGCAATCAGTGTTTTACCAGTGCCAGGAGGACCATACAGCAGGATCCCACGTGGAGGCTGAGGACAAAGGCCAGAGGCTTAGGTGGTGAGTATCTGAATGCTTAAGTAGCTTCACAGTGAAACTGTAAGCATTTGATAAAGCCAGTCTGAAACTGTGATGCAAACTCATGCAACAGCTGCCATCGCAGCATTGCTATCAACACCCTTATACTTCGCATAACACACAACAGAAACCTTGCCAGTAACTGGCAGCTCTGACTCAAAGCATCACTCCCTTTACAAGATGCCAGCGCTTCAGTCTGTGTCCAGAACAAGTAAGCAAATACTCTTCTAACACCAGCATTAAAATGGGGAAAAAAAAAAAAGCCAACACAGATTACTTATTCCCCTCCCCAGTGCCTCCTAAACCCCCATCCTGGAGAGATCCACTCATCCAGGTGGTGCACACAGGGACGTACCTTCACTCCTATGGCCTTGAAGAGAGCAGGGTGTCGGAGGGGCAGCTCCACCATCTCTTTGATCTGAGCCAGCTGCTTCCGGCAGCCACCGATGTCGTCGTAGCCCACTTCATTCAGCGACTCCTCTTCATCCTACCCAGAAGGAAACACATTAAACATTTCAGTGAAAACAATAGTTCAACAACCCCTCCCAGTCTACAGAAGACAAGAATACGGATTTTCGCTTGTAGACATTTTCTTGCCTGTCTTGAGATTCTCACTTTCAAGTCTTCCTGGTGTCTTCTACCATTGTTTCTTAGCTCTGTCTTCCCAGACATACAAAGGGAATTGCCTGCACGTACTCAGACTTCACTGAAGCCCACCTTCTGGAATGACAGCCTCTGCTGCCAGGTTCCCTACAGACTCTAGCACAAAACAAGCTCTGTGACCCTTTGATGGGGCTAACAGAAGTAATAAGAGACAACATCAGTATAAAATATACTTTCTCCTTAAATAGAAAGTGCTGTGTCTAACTACCTGACATGGTCTGTCTGACACACAGTTCGCAGATGCAGCATTGTCTTTTGCGACTGACTCCAATCAGCACAGAATGTTAGATCCAGACATATGGATAAGATCAACTGTAACCAATCCTTTCTTCACAGCATCCATTCATTCAGCTGTCCAAACCTACACTGGCCTCAGTTATCTGTAACATTAGCCCACACCAAAATAATAAAATAACAGTCTAGAATCTCAGAGGGGCTCAGTCCAAGCCCCACTTACTTCAAGCAGGGCTGGACCTATCAAGCACTGAAGGTCTCCAGGTTTGGAGATTCCTGCCTGCTCTGGGTCCTGCTCCAGGGCTGGGGAAAACATTTTTCCTAGGATCTACTGCCAGTGCCTCTGGTCCTGTCCCTGGGTACAGCACTCAGAAGAACCTGGTCATCTATCTCTTCCCACCAGGCAGTTGTCAGGAAGCCTGCCCTTTAGCCTTCCCTTATCCAGTCTGCATCATTCCATGACCCCAGTCCCTCCTCTGACCTCCAGCTCATCATTCTGGTTGCCTTGGCTGAACTTGCTCCTATCTATCACTGCTGTGTCCTGAAGGGGCCAAATTGGATTCATGGGGTGCCCAGATGCAGCTCACAAGTGCCACAGAGATGAATACAGCTAAACACAAACCAGCACTCACTCTATTTTCAAGTAGAAAAAAGGCACTTATTCTATGAATTATGCATCTACCGTAGCTCATTTCCTACTCTTAAACAGTAAGGTGACCAAGACCTGTCAGACAGGCCCTTCAGGCTGCCTTAAGGTTGCAACACTCAAGGCTAGACACCAAAAGGGACTGGGGAAACATGTTTTGTGTTTTAAAGTCATCCATTTTGGGATTACAAATTTCTCATTCAAAAAGTACCAATTGCTTTCTTTTCACGTGGCATGAAATTTAGCAACATTATAAGCTCTCCCTGCTATGGATCAAGGGCACACTGGAATTAAAAGAAGTACCTAAGCTTGAGGTATCCAGATACCTCCAGCATGAGGTATCTGGAAGCGGATGCAAAAGAGCTGCTGCCAAAGCATGCTTCTCATCAGCAACCCTACACCCTGGTGCCTTCAGCATATGAAGAAGGACAATGGAAGTACGTTTCTCTGACTACCTTCTGCAGCAGTTTATCTCCTGAAAACAGAGTTTCTAACCATTATGTTCAATATAGAAAATGGCAAAACAGGAACTCCAAATACTGCTGCCCTCAAACACTGCCATGGAAACAGACTTTGGACAGAGGAGATTCAGCAGGAGAACCACATGGCAGGATTCTGCTCACCTCTCGTTTGATGGGCTCTCCTTCACAATGGATCACTGTGTCTGGAGCCACTATGCAGTAAGGGCTTGGATCTGTCTCCACCACTTTGAACTCCACTGCACGCATCCCTCCACGCACCAAGAAGATGTCACCTGTAAAATCCCACACATCAGTGGCCTCCTGCAACCCACATCTCCAAAATGTTGACCCCTGTACCATCAGCAGCCCCAGAGTTCAAGGAAAGGGGTTACACAAGCAGACAGTGCTAGCATTTGTAACACTGCTCTGTGTGTTAAACTCCAGATCTGCACCTACTGTGACCACCCAAGCACTGCTTAAGTTCTCAAATTTCATCCAGTACAAAACAGCAAACAACAGAAGAGAACACCCAGCCCAAATACAGAACACAAAGGCAAGGAATCACATTTCTTTTCCATTCAGTTTCAATTTAAAATTTCTAGAACAGGCAGAAAGCCCTAACTTAATAAAAATTCATTCTGAATTTATTATAACTAGTTGCTACTAGTTATAACTGTATACAGAAACAGAATAACAAATAACACTATGACTCCAGGCTAAACTGGGCTACAGACCCTGGGTAACTTCAGCTTGTGTCTGTAGTGTATTCAGACCTATTTACAGCAGAAGTGCTACGAGCATAACCCCAAAAGTGCATTTGGTTCTCTCCACACCCTCCCAGTTATTACTTAAATTACTCTGAAGAAGGGAAATTAGTCAGGGTGCGAACTGGTATACTTGTTTTGTTTTCAGCTGTGATAGAAGTAATTTTCTTCTTAGTAACTGGTAAATACAGTGCTGTGCTTTGGATTTTCTATGAGAATAACACTGATAACAAACTGATATTTCAGTTGTTGCTCAGCAGTCTTTACCCTGAACCAAGAACTTATCAGTGTCCCATGCTCTGGCGAGGACCAGGTGCACAAAAAACTGGGAGCAAGCATGGCCAGGAGAGTTGAAACGAACTGCCCAAAGGGATATTCCACACCACAGAATGCCATGCCCAGTATATAAACTGGGGGGATTTCACTGGGGAACGCCAAGCACTGCTGGGGGGTGGGATGGGCGTCAGTCAGCAGGTGGTCAGCAACTGTGTTGTGTAACACTTGCCTTTCTTGGGTTTCATCACTACCCTTTTCCAATACAATTACTACTATAATCTTCATTATTGTTACATTTTACTTTGCTTCAATTATTAAACTGTTCTTATCCTACGAATTTTTACTTTTTTTCCTGATCTCCTCCCCATCCCGTGGGTGGGTGAGGAATGAGTGAGTGGCTGCGTGTGATACTTATTTGCCTGCTGGGGTCAAAGGAAAACATTCCTTTCTTGCACCCAACAGGAACACAAAGGGTTGAGACAAGGATAGATCCCAGCAGGCACTCATTGTATCAATAGCTGGTGACAATGTAGATTTGCACCTGTTCTCAGGGTGTATTTTTTAACACTTTGTTGTACCTGTTCCCTGGGGTGATATTTATGGTCCTTGGGGCCTGGGCAAAGGTTATCATCGGGTTGTTCTTCGTAGTAGTGCCTTATGATACAATGGAATTGCTGGTAGGGAAGCAAATCTGGTAACTGCACTGAGCACTGCTTCTCCTTGAGTTCTTCGGGAGCCATCCACTGGGAACTACTGGTAATTGCACCTTTGCTACACCTCCTCCCTCCCTCACGATGTCTTCCTTCTCCTTCGGGCTGACTAAAGTAGCGGTTGAGAATTTGAAAGATTTTTAATATCCTTTCAAAACACCTGAAACCAAGCTAGTCCTTATCACTGAATCATGGAATATCCTGAGTTGGAAGGGATACACAGGGGTCATCATGTCCAACCTCTGCCCCTGCACAGGACAGCCCCAGGAGTCACACCATGTGCCTGAGAGCATTGTCCAAACACTTCTGGCTTCTGGAATTCTGTCACGGTTGGTGCTGTGAACCAGCATGTTGCAGAATGTGCTTCAGGTCTTGTTTAAGGTTAACAGTATTTAAAACATCAGCCAGAGATGTGTTCATAGCATGGATAGTTATGAGTGGCAGGGTGTGTGGAATAGTATGGGAAAGCAACTAAGACAGTGGTTACCTCCAACAGTTTGGTGTCTCAATCCTGAATAAGTGTACAGTCCTAAAAAACTATTAAAATATCTGGAAAAAGGTGTGCTGTCATGCTGGCAGTTTGAGAGAGACTCAGATCACTGCAGTGTGCTGGGACCTGGCCCAGGCCCATGGAACCTTGTTCAACACTATTCCATACCCTCAGAGGAAAAGAAGGTCTTTGGATCTGACAAACCATCAGGCACTGAGGCTACTCCAGTTCCAGAGACACGGCACTGAGAGGGTGCATCACATTCCCAATCGTGCACCAGCCTCTGGAAAATCAAATGATTCAGTGGACTGTTCAGGACTACACCAAGCACAAAGGGTGGTAGGACCATCAAACACATACACACATTTAGCAAAAGCCACCTGGTGACTGGCCCTGCCCAACCAACGCTTCTGTGTACTGTAGAAGGGGATAAAGTTCCTGTAGTTCACATAAAAAATAGGATGGGGAAAACAGTCTTGGTTACTCCTGCCTCAGACAAAGGCAAGCCCATCCGTGGTTCTGCTCTTCCTCAAGGACCTGGGTGCACCTGGTGGGTGATGTGGGAGGATGGGGAAGTACAATGTATGGCTCAAGGTGATTTGATTTTGGGTGAGAGTAGGAAATTAACTAAATTGTATTATGTTAATTGCTATATAATACTGCATATTATAAATTCTATGGCAGCTACATGCACATAACCACCTTGCAGCAGCCATCTCCACCACTCCACATTTGGGGGTCTGAACCCAATTCCCTCTCTGATTACCATATTAATTGAGGATGAACTTTGAGAAAACCAGGTAAGCACTACACACACCCAAACAACTCATTAATATGCAGGCAACTCCCCAATTCCATCATAAGGTAGCAACTTTCTCCCAGTCCCACTTGAGCCTTTTCTGATGATCTCTCATTTTAGACAGGTAAAAAAAGCAGAGCTATCAAACTGCTCTGCCAGCCAGCAGCAGCAATAGCTCCTTCTGAAGATTAGGGAAAATTTAAATCAACACCAACAAATCTCACTCTACAGATGTCGGTCTAATCTAACCTGTGCAAGCCTCTAGAAATTCTCTGTATTCAGTCTTAGGACTAGCTCACAGTTGCTGCCATGAGGACTTCAATGACAGGCATTATTACCTTTCCTGATGGGTCTGTAGGCTTCCAGGAAGTAGGGCTTGAGATAGACCTCAAACAGATTCCCTGTGATCCCCTCTACCGTGTCATCAATTGGCAGCACGTGGATACGTTTGCCATATTTCACATCTGGGCAGGGCTGGATGCTGCAACGGAAGAAAATGCCAGTTAGCCACATCATGCTGGACTTACAC
The DNA here is from genome assembly GCF_001715985.3 of Manacus vitellinus. Taxonomy (NCBI): domain Eukaryota; kingdom Metazoa; phylum Chordata; class Aves; order Passeriformes; family Pipridae; genus Manacus; species Manacus vitellinus. The sequence continues at coordinate 6,751,802 of NW_021940508.1, read as the reverse complement.
CTGAGTCTGGAGAAGGCAGTGATGCCCCGTTCCAGGAAAGTACATCCAAAGACCACACCAAGTCCCGGTGAGACCTCCCACCTGCATAAGAACATTTCAATGCTGAAAACGCAAAAATCATACCACCAAGGGCTAGTCTTCACAGCACACACTTGCCTTCACTCCTCTCAGCCCTGCCCAAGACCACTGGGGAGTTTCATACTTTCTTCCTATCCTTCTGCTCTCCTGCAGCCCCACTCACTGTCCCCAAGGCATATTCACACATTACTAATGCAGCCTACAGACCTGCAATAGTCACAAGTCACAAGAACCAGTTGCATGGGAAAGTGAGCTGGGGAAAACTCTTTGTTCCTTCTCTCTCTCACTTACTACAGAGACCAGCGTTCTTGTTGCTGACAAACCTGATTTCTGAGCAAAGGCTCTCACAGGACCAACTAGGGGTAAACACCTTTGCAGCCAGGTGTCTGTCAATCCCACTTTGTGGGGGCTGACAATTAGGTTAAAGGTTGGAGGCCCTTTCCCCCTTTTAAAATACATGCTACAGTTACTATTGTGGGGTGAAACAGCCTTCTTTAGCCACAGCTCAGAGTATCAAGCAATGGCAGAAAGCTCAAACTGGCTTTGCCAGCTAAGAGAAGCCTGTGTGGAACTGTAGCTAAACACACAGCTTTTCATATGTGACTTTTGTCACATATCCCAACAGATTCTTTTACCACATGCCTTACAGAGAGGACATAGCAAAAGGGTGAAGGAAAAGACATACTATCCCAGAAGGAAAACTGTTGACAGATCACAATCAGGAAGCGATTAGCACGAATCTGCATCTTGGCAGAAACGAGGGCACAGTAAGCAGTTAAAGACTGGCAAAAAAAACTTTGAGGGCAAGAGATTTGAAAATTCCTTCACCTCACAACGAGTCAAGACAATTGTTAACACATTTGGGAGGCTGAGAACCACTACAGACACAGTGCCGACAGAGGAGAGCACAGGCTGTCACACTAGAAGAGACTCCAACAGTAACCTCACATCAGTTTAAAGTAAGGATTCACCTCTATTTTAAATCCACAGACAGGCACAAAGCACCACTGTGTCCCAACTACACTGGTGTTTAAAAATTACATTTTTTAGTGGTAGAGAGATGGATGGAATGGCCTAATTTCTCTCATCTGTGAAGTTTGTATGAAAAATATTTTGCATTTAAAGATTATTCCAGACACCACCTCAGAAAGTCTAGTGTCAGAAACCAGGCTCCAACTTGCCCAGAAAATGCAGAATATTCCATACTGGGACAGTGCTCAGGAGGAAGAGCTGTTAGCCCTCTCATATTTAAGACTGCATACTACCATTTTTATGTTTGGGAAATGCTCACATGCTCCCTTTCTCCCCTCTCCCATCACAGAATGGAACCTGTCTCCCGTAAGCCAAGATCCATACTTCAAAGCTTTCCTACTACTTTTAAGGTCCCTTCCAACCCAAATCATCCTGTGATTCTGCTTTCTGTAAGTGTTGCACAACAAAATCCCCGCAACGTTTTTTAAGCGTTCCTAATTTTAAAATTCTTTTCACAACAGAAACTGGAATATAAACATTCTTGGGGGATTTTTAATCCTGCTGTATGACTGTTTCATTCTTTTTGCCACTTGTCTCTAGCAAGTTTTAACTTCTTTTTGCCATAGGGCAGCTCAGATACTACGAGCACAACTACCGCGTTGCTAATTCCCTTCCACAGGTAACATTGTGTCCTCACCTGATCACATCACCCAGGCGCACCCTCAGGTTGTTGCGAACAACCCTGTTCATGCGAATCTTCTCATCTGAGCAGGTATCATCTGACAGAACAATGCAGACTGCTTCTCTCCTCTTCTTCCCTTTTAGCAGGACAGTGTCTCCTCTGAACAGCTGCAGTTCATCCATTTTTGCCTGTAAACAGCGAGAGCGTCAGAACAAGCTTTTGACAAAACAGGAATTCAAGCATTTGAAGGACAGTTACCTGACTTCGGAAAACGCACCTTGGAAGTGATACACTGAATCCACAAGCACAGAGGCTCCCACTATGCTGGTGTAGAACTAATCCCGAAGCCAAAGTAAGGGCACAAGCCCAAATGAATCCCACAAATCGAGACTCAAAAAAACATTTTATCACTGAAGAGAAACAAGACAACCCTCCCTCCCCTGTGATAGCTGTAGCTTCTGACACAAACACTTGTAGAGTCATGTTGCAAAATTACATTTCAAGTTAACAGACAGCAACGGCTTGCAAAATTACCAGATTAAATGCTTTGGCTCTACAGATGACGCACCTGGGACAGTGACACAACACTGTTGTCTTCGTTGATGGCTTCATCAACAATTAACCGATTGGGCCTGTTCTTCTGCTTCAGAATAGCAGTCGATAAGTCATCCGCTTTAGAGCTGGGAGAGAGAACACAACCCATGAGGCTCAGTGACACTGGTCCTGTCCAGCCACCCCCATTTCCTGTAAGTTTCTTTGTTGTCTTGTCTTTTAGAAATTACACTTGTTTGTAGGACAAAAAGGAACATTTTTTTTACCAGGGGCCAGCTGCAGGAGTTCAAAGGACAATGTTTTCCGTCAGTAAATATAACTAGGAGCCTCAAATGGAAAGAGCTATGAAGCTATCTATGAAAAGAAGTGGCCAGTGAGATGTTGCTGACTGTAAGATGTTCTGCCTCAAAGAATTACTCAGACTCATCTGAAATCACATGTAAACACTGCCAACAAAACAAAAATTGAAGTCTGTTTGGTGTGAAATCCCAGGTAAATAGGGGAATTAAAGGACAATGATGCAGCTCTCCTGATAGGAAGAGCTGTAAGAGGTTAGCTTGCCAAGGCTTATTAGTTAAACCTAGCAAGTTAATATAAATATTCAAGTGCTCATAGAAAATGATTCTGCGTCTTTTTTTAGGATATAAGCACCTTTCCATAATACCTTCACAGGAGTCACTGCAGCTCTAGCCTATGACACCACAAAAACACAAGAGATAATCCATTCACCTTGATAAAACAGGGCAAGCAAAACACCGAGGAAAGGGACGAGAGGCAGGTTATTAACTGTTTTCCTTCAAAATCTAATACAGCGAATAATTCACTCTAGGAAAGAAGAGGAATTTGAACCAAGTGATTTCGGAGGATACGTTCTCCAAGTATTCCAGATGTGCCAGTGTCAGAATGGAAAACTTTGCACAGTTTGACTTGATTGTGACAAAGAAAACAAAGTCTCCCTTTGCCCTAAGCAAGCAGCAAGCACTGGCAAAGAGCAGGGAGCTTTGTGGGCAATGGTGACAGTCATACACTTTGGCTCCCTTTCGCTCTTTTAGGGATAGAATGACCAGAAAAAAAACCAAACTTTGAGTGGAAATGGCAGCTGGGCATCATTTGGCATGTTCACTGCATTTTTAGAAGTCCATCAGAGAGGGGTGACATACCTACGGTGTGATGTTACCCCTGCTCCTCAACACAGAGGCCTTTCCAAGACAGGCTACATGGTCTTGGCTCCTTCCTCCAGTATATAAAAGGGGAAACAATACTGAGCAAGCCTGTGGGGGCAGCCAGCTTGTTTCCAAGAGGCTATCAAGCTTCCCGTAAATCTGAGCAGCACAGGAAACATGTTGCAAATGACAGGCAACATTATTTTAAGTGAACAAAAGGGGAAGTTGCAAAACATATCTTTCCTGGATTGCCACTACTGGGAAAGTTACCTTTTTGCCCCTCTTCATTGCAGACTGAAGGAGGGAAGATATTATAGATCTAGTCTCTGAACAAAAAAAGGACACGAGAAAGGCTGCCGGATACATCCTGGAAGGAGTTTATGAATTCCATCTTCAATCTAAAATGTGATCTGGTTAGAGTCCTAAAAAGTCTGGGATTTCCAGGAAAACCAAAAGAGCAGTAAGGAAACTGAATACATTTTCAGGCCAGGTTGTGGTTAAACAGTGCAAAAAACCAACAACCTACTTGTAAGGACCTTGCCTCAGAATTAGCTCCTGGCCACTGGAAACTAATTTAGCAGCAAGATTTAAAAATTTGAGGTAAGGGACACCAGGGAGACACAATACTCCTATTTGGCTTGTTCCAAGTGTGAATGTAACTCATACCCCCCTGACCACGAAATGTGGATCCAAAGGCCTTTTGATAAGAAACTGCTGCCAGATTCCAGCTACATGAGCTGTCACTGGAACCGGGTGGCTGTCCCTGGGGACACAGGGACTGCCACAAAGCCTGGAAAACAGCCTGGGACATAAGACCAAAAATAAATTGTAAAGGGACCAGGCAGCAAGTGGAAGCTTTTCAACCAAAACTGTCCACAAACCAAAAGCTGTAGGAAACTGGAAAGAAAGTTAGGACATCTCCCAACGCGCGACAGTGATGAAGAACATGGCAAGAGTCCACTTGGTTCCGCTGAATGTGAGAGAAAAGTTTTGGTATGGAAGAACTGGACCTACAGTTCCCTAAGAAGGGAGGGCTGGATCAATGTCAAGTGCACTTAAGAGCGATCGAAAAGCTTGGAGGCATTAAAAATGGAATAAAAGTCTCCAAGAAACAGCATGGAGGCATTCAAATGCGCGGGGTCAGTTTCAGTGCTCTGACCCGACAGTTCTGCTGAGATAAAAACAAAAGTTCTACAAAATTACAAGTCAGATAGGCATGATGTTATTTCTCCTGCAGATAAGGGTAAGCACTTGGACAGACAAGCACTCCCCATCTTCCATCAGTAATTTACAGTGTTGTTACCATCACCATTTACCCTTGTTGCATCTCTCTGGGGGTTCCTCCTGCTATAGCTGAAATTACAGGGCCGAACAGATCTGTGCACCTCAACCACACTCAGACAAACCCTGACATCTGTGGGAAGGGCAGCATGAACAGAAAATACCAATCAGGAAACCCTAAGGCAGGGGTTGGGGCTCTCTCCTGCCAATTTTCCTACTCCTGCTGGCAAGCTTCAGCAAAGGGTAGGGACAGACAGCTAACCTAGGTAATTTTTACAGTTCCTCAGTGAGCTTTCTATCAGAGAGAGCCTAGTGCAAACCCTCCAAATTATCTCCCTGACCCACTCCTTTTGTCAGCTCCCTCACACACCTTCCCTCTCACTCCTTTCTTTCCCTGACTCAACAAAGAGACAAACTTAACACAAACTGCAGCTTTAGAGCTGTTTTGGAATTGAAAGGAAATTCAAGCTGCCCCTAGACAGAGGCCAGAAGAGAGGATACAGTGCTCAGCACCGTGAATGGCCCAGCTTGTACACAAAGTGCAAGACATCCATAAAACTGAAGCAAATATGTATTAGCACTAAAGGCCAACCACAGTGGGTTCCCTGTTCACTTCCCTGTTCACGTCCTCAGCCCGCTTCCCTCCCTCAGTAAAGCAGTTCAACAGACCCATTTGACACAGGGAAGGAGCAGAGGGACTTTCTACAACTTAGAGAATCACAGACTATCCTGAGCCAGAAGGGACCCACAAGAATCATTGAGCACAACCCTTGGCCCTGCACAGGACTCCCCCAAGAGTCACATCACATGCCCGACAGTATCATCCAAACACTTCTTGAACTCTGTCAGGCTTGGTGCTGTGACCACTGTCCTGGGGAGCCTGTTCCAGTGCTCAACCACCTGCTAGGTGAAGAATCTTTTCCTAATATCCAACCTAAACCTCTCCTGACACAACTTCACGGACTTTCATCACTCCACCGTTTCTCTCTGTGTCAGAGCTCCCCTCATTCAGCACATAACACCCAGAGGCATCACAGGGGAGGGTATGAAGAGTCAGAGCAGAAAGTAACTACCAATCAGTGATCCTCCTGAAAACGACAACCAACCTCAAAAGCCCTGCTTAAAGTAAGGAAACAAGCTGTTCCTGTAAGTCTGTGCTAAAAATAAGCAAAAAGTCACTGTCTCAGAATGATTCCAGCTGCGGAAACAAAAGTGAAAACTGCCATGCCCTCTGTGTGCTGGCCTGGCTTTTTATAACCCTCCTTATGAAATCACTTCCCAGATAGGAGAGTGTTTCCTACCACAAGCAGTTTCTTACCACCCTTAACATCTGAATTACAGACTAAACTGCCTTTCCCAGGCAGGTTTTCAAGAACAAAAAAAATTCATAAATACAGTTTTGTCCACAAGCAAGGTGCCTGAGGTATGTGGTGACTGCAGTCACTTACTGAAACGAGACAACCACGGGGTGAGTTCAGACTCGTGCTGGAGACGCCAAGTTTTCAACACTGCTTCAGACAGGCTGGCACAGGAAAACAGGAATCCCTTCAGAACCCACACTCCCTGAGCTTTTGGAATGCTTACTTGCCGTGCTAAGGCTCGGCTCAGCAAGATGGCTGCCAGCAGCAGGGACAAAAAATGGCATCTAAAAAGTAACCCCGTCCCAGCTGCAAAGTAACTTTTGCTGGTTCCTACTCAGGCGAGAAGAAGTTTGCTAACGTAGCAATCCCCTTTTAAAGACACTGTTCACCCTGCTCGGCTGCTAGCAAGGCTCTGGGAATGTCACTTCCACCATGGCCACAGAATGCCTGGCACACCTCGCTGAAACTGACCCGGCAGGACCAAGCAGGTCCGGATTCCAGGAGTGCCAAAAGGAAAGGAAAACACACGCAAAAGGACAGGAAAGGGACCAAAAGCGCCTCTGGCAAGGCCAAAAAGTCACTTCGAGTATCCCTGCTTTGGGGAAAATTTATCTTTCGGTTCTATTTTACTCCTCTCGAGGGGCACGTGGGCTGCGAGCAGGGGCTGTTACTCATTTCTGAGGAGAGTAGAAGACGATTCTCAGCCTGGAACTCAGCAGAGCCATGAAGAGCGAGGCCGGACACCCGAGAGGAAAACACCGCCGATCGCCTCGGCCATGCCCGGCACAACATGTCGCGTCGGCCAGCGCCAAGGCCCTTCGCCAGCCCCGCCCCGGGGGCCGCGGCGAGCCCGCGGTGCCCGGGACGAGGCCGGGAAACAAAGCCCTCCGCGGTGCGGGGCCGGCGGCCCGGGCCCGGGCAAGGCCCTGCGGGAGGCCCGGCCTGGCCTCGCCCCCCCGCCATGACTCGACACTTCCCGGCGCGGCCCGGCCGTGGCGGTGCGGGCGGCGGGGGGCCCCAGCCCGTCCTGGCGCCGCCGCCCGCCCGCCTGGGGCCCGCGGGCCGCACCGGAGAGGCGGGCGGGCCGCGCCGGGCCCAGGCCGCGGCAGGGCCTAGCCCGCGGGGAGGTGGCGGGGCCGCACTTACTCGGATCCCGAGGCCATGGTGATGCGGGGAAGGGGACGAGGGGCGGGCGGGCGGGTCCGCGGGGCGGGCGGGGGGTCCGGAGGGTCGCGGGGTCGCGGGCGGCGGGGCGACGGGTCTGGGCGTCCGCGCTGGCTGAGCCTCAGCGCCGACTCATCGGCGGGCGGGAGTCCCGCCCACGCCGCCTGCCCTGCCTAGCAACAGCCTGCGCCGGCCAATCGGAAATTCCGCCCGGCCACCGCCCCGGCCAATGGGTGGTGGGGAAAGAAAAAAAGGGTGAGCGCTCCGCCTTCGCCCCGCCCCCTAAGCGCCCTCTGGCCAATCGCCGCGAGCCAGGCGCCGCTCCTCGCAGCCAATCGAAGCGCGGCGTTCAGCTGAATGACAGCGCCCGGGCGGCCAAAGGCGAAGAGCCACCGACGGGAACATGCGGGCGGGAAGTCCCGCCCCCGCGCCCGCCCGCGCCCCGCGATTGGGCGGTGCCCCAGGGAAGGGCCAATGAGGAGGGGCGGGGCGCGCACGCGGAGCCGTTCCCGCCACCCGGGGCTCCCGCGGTCCTGCCCGTGGGATCGTGGAATGCCCTGGGATGGGAGGGACCGTGAAGATCATCTGGTTCCAACCGCCTGCCGTAAGCAGGGACACCTTCCATCAGATCCAGTTGCTCAGAACCCCATCCAGTCTGGCCTTGAACACTGCCAGGGATGGGGCAGCCACAGCTTCCCTGGGCAACCTGTGCCTGGGGGAAACCACCCTCACAGGGAAGAATTTATTCCCCAAACCTCATCTAACCCTGCCCTCTGTCACTTTAAAGCAGTCACCCCCCTCATCCTGTCACTCCATGTCTCTTTCAAAAGTCCCTCTCCAGATCTCTTGCAGCCCCTTGAGGGTATGGAAAGTCTCCCTGGAGCTTTCTCCAGGCTGAACAATCCAAACTCTCCCAGCCTTTCCTCGTAGGAGAGGTGATCCATCCCTTTGATCATCTTGGTGTCCCTCCTCTGGACTCACTCCAACAGGTCCGTGTCCTATCCTGTGCTAGGGACCACAGAGCTGGATGCAGTGCTCCAGGTGGGTCTCACCAGAGCAGAGCTGAATTACCTCTATCACCCTGCTGCCCACCCTGCTTTGGATGCAGCCCAGGATATGGCCAGCTGTTTTCCCAAAGGAACTGCAGGAAAAAGCCAACCCAAAGCCCCTCTGTCCCTCCAATGCTCAGAGGCTTCAGCAGCTCCTGCCTCATGCTTCTCCTGAGCTCTGTCATGTCCACTCTCCTCTCTCCCAACTCATCCTTTGCCAGCAGCTCCCAAACATCCCTTTTCTCTTGTGGGAGACAAGGCTTGACAAAGGCTCGGATTATGTGCCAAGGGACCTTCCTCACCCAAAATGAGCTGCACCAAGCACTGGGCAGGGGCAGGTGTTTCTTCACCCCTGATCATTTGTTACAGAGGGGCCACAGATTTGGGACACACCAGGGACACACAGGCACATGTCCAGACCCTGCTCCCATCCCTGTGAAATTCCATGTGGAATTTAGACCTCAGAGCTGCGTGCTTCAGCCAAAACCCCTTCTCTGGGCTCCAAACTGCAGCAACTGAGCAAAAGGCCAGGACACAAAGCAGAGATAGGACAGAACTCCAGGTCCCTGGAGCCTGGAGCACAGAGCTGGCACAAAGGATGAAGATATCTCTGTCCTTGATCTACCATACACCTGGGTACAGATCCAGGCAGCGACAAGGCCATGACTGCAATGTTTCCCTCTGGAAAAACAGCACAGAAAAGCCAAAAACTAAGTAGAGCTGAGGCTTTTATAAGAAAAGATGATCTGTTTTAGTCCTTTGGGAATCAAGTTTTATCCAAGAGTAATTCTGAGTCTTGAAAGAGTGATTAAAGGCCTCATGCCAGCCCGGAGACTGACCGGGTCAGCTTGAGGTGTCCTGGGCTGCTGTCTCGAGGTAATCCTGTATGGTGCTGGCAAGAGTTTCACTGTGTGGGAACATGGCATGCTCCAGACACGAAACCAAGTACAAAGGGAGGGGCCTGAAAGAGAAGGGGACATGTCTGACTAGGAAGTTTGTTCTGCAGAGCCCCCTGCTCTCCCCCAGTCTCTGCCCTCCCCATCTGGCTCCACACAAGCTCTTCTGTGCCCTGGGGAGTCCCTGCAGAGCCAGAGCCCGTGGTCCCTCAGAGCAGCTGTGAGGAGAGCTCCTCAGACACATCTGAGGTGTGGGCACAGGTGAGGAGCTGAGCTAAACTGTCACCACAGCCTGACACGCCATTTTTGCTGCTGGAGGTGAAATCCCACCCTTCTCTCTACACACCTTCCCTTCCCTTCCTGGTCCCCAGGAGAGCTCTGGGACAACTTCTGCCACTGAGCAGCTGCCTCCTGCTTTCGGTCCAGTTTCCACAAGGCCTGCACCAAGTAGGAGGCAGCAGCTGGGTCACCTGCAAGACATGAAGGAGGATCAGCCCTTAGCAGGGGAGGAGCAGGTCCTCAGCACTGCTGTGACCTGCAGGGTGTTGCAAAAGAAGCTTAGAAGCCAGACAAGGTGGGTGAGTGTGAGGAGAGCTGATGTAATATGGAGGAGACTGTCTTGCTGTGTCACAGGCTCTAATTAACCCCAGGGCTGGTAGCCAAGGCAGACAGATGGCATCAGCATGCCACACCTCTCCTTGGACACAGGTTGGGATTTTCCCTGCAGGCATGTCTGCATCCGCAAAGGGAGGGAGCCACAGTCAGGACTGGGACTGGCAGGTTTGGCAGATTCTGGTGAAGCTCACACCTTTGCAGCACAGCTGGAGCACTAACAGGGGATATCACCCTGGGAACAGCACTAGCCATGCCCTGGCTAGGCTCAAGACATGTGTACTGCTCTCACAGGCCTCTGTACTGCCAGGCATGGACATGCTGCTTCCTCAGATGGAGCACAACTCCAGTTCCTCTGCTCTGGGAAAGTAGACCTGTTTGGGAGAAAGTTGGCTGTACCAGGCTGGGGGTGGGGCAGGAAGAGATATTTCTAAGCTGTCTCAGGCCATAGGTTGTTGCCAGGGTTCTGATATACTCTTCTGACAATAGTTTTAGTCTGTTTCTCCAGGGCAGTGAGCTGGCCAGGCCTCACATAACATTTCTAGTGGCCCTACTGTAGTCCTTGACACCTGAGTAAGTGTGGTCTAAAGCATAAGGACTTCCTGCTAAAGATAGCAAAGCAGGCCAGGACAAATTTGTGGAAATCCCCTCTGTTCCTCACCAAAATGAGGAAAAGGAACAGCCTCTTACCTGGAGAGATATGCAAACCATGCTGGAAATCCAGTAGGGCTTCTTTGTGCCTCCCCAGCTCCAGAAACTGTGTACCTCGCCCAATGAGAGAGAGCAACCTGATCTTCTGGAGCACCTCCACCTCTGGCGGGACATTCTCTGCCACAGAAAGACACATGCACCTGGAGACAGCATCTTCCAGGCATTCCCTCCCTAGTCCCTGCAGGCTGAGCCAGGTTAGCAGTCAGGACAAGCCAAAGATTTACTCGGGCCGCTCATCTTCCAGCTCTCCAGACAGATGGCAATGCTCAGCCCCTCTGCCAGGCTGGAAAAGGCCAAGAGGCAGCAGAGGGGGAGACTGAAGAATGCCAAGAGCTCAGAATGTTACATGGCTGTGGTGAACAGCGACCTCAGCAGCAGCCTGACCTTTGGCTGCCCATCTGCACAACTGGCACAAATCTTTTCCCTGAAATCTGTATTGGAGAAGCTTCCCAGTTCACAGCTCAGTTAACTGTTGCCTAGACAGTGAAGGAGGAGGCAGAGTTGAGGCCAAACCCTGCTCCAACGAAACCAGCCAGGCTCTTCAGAGGACTCAGCATGGCACAGAGCTCAGCACTCTGGGACAGAGGTGATGCTGGGCTCTCTACCTTGCTCCTGTACCCACTGCTGACAAGCACATGGATCCTGACCCAGCCTGGCCCCACACAGGTCCTCACCTATTGGTTCAGTGCCAGGCCCACGAAGCTGGACTCGCAGGAGATCGCTGAGGCACCTGTGGGAGGGAGCAGGAGGTTTGGAGCCACTCCTGGGCTGTCAGGAGTGTTGCCAGGCCAGCCCTGGTGCAGTGCTGTGCCCTGCCCTGGCCCTGCCAGCCAGTGCTGCCTGCTGGGGAGGCCCCTTCTCCCAGCGAGGCTTCGTCACCTGCTGAACTGCATTACGGCCTCCTTGCTCTCGCCCAGCTTGGCCCATGCCCAGCCCTGGTGCAGGTATCCAGCTGTTCTCCAGGCAAGGCAGCACAGACTCTCCTTCTTCTGGGACAAGAGTTCCCCCGCCAGCCCTGCCCCTGGCGATGGGCACTCTGGCTGCTCCAGCCTCTCCTCCTCTCGTAACATCCGTGGGATCAGGTCAGTCGTCCGTCTGATGACCTCTTCACACACGGTTATGGCATCCTGGTGCCTCCCAGCCTGCTCCAAGGCGGATGCTGCTTCCAGGAAAACCTCTGGGATCCTGGGCAGAGTTGAGCTACCATCCAGGGGCACCTGGGGAACAAAGGCAATGTCAGTGCTGCAGAACTGCAGTGCCCAGCCAGGCAGAGCAATCCCATCTGGGAACACAGGGCTGCTCTCAGCAAAGCTCAGGCCCACTCCCACAGACACTGGAGCCTGACAGAGCAGGCAGAACCTGTGAAGGACTCACAGCTCAGCAGAGTCAAGACAGCAAATCCCTACTCTGGAAGTGAAGGACATCCAAAATCAGGCTGACAGCTTTATGGGGAAGGGGAAGCTATTTCTCCAAACAGCAGTAGCAAGTGCTCTCTGGTGTGAATCCAAAGGCAGACATGCCACAAGTCATAGGGGCCAGATGCCACTTCATTTCTTTTACATCTCAAACTAGACACCGAAACCTGGAGTCCAGGCCTTGAGATGGAGATTCAAACCTCATCTACCAAATCACCAAGGGAGCTCACCAGGGCCCCTACCTGCTGCTGGAGACCCTCCTGAAGCAGAGCCAGAAAATCCAGGTAATGTTCCACTGCATCAGCCACCCTGCAACAGGGACAGGACACATGATGGAAGGAGCAGAGGGAGCCCCAAAAGTGCCAGCAGCCAGGTGGAACCCGGATTGCCAGCCCACAGGCTTTCCATGCACCACACTCGCTCTGGTCACAACCACCCATGCTTTGAGCAGACCTACAACAGCAGTACTGAACTGGACCATTTCCAGGAGCACAGGGAAAGCTGCAGAGCCCAAACAAGCAGCATGCTGCAAGCACACCAGAGGCACTGTTACCTCCCACCCTGGAGACACCGCTGTGCCAGCAGGTACTTCACTTCAGAGGGGTGGCGATGGCGAAGGAGAGAAGTGAGTGCTGGTGTGTGGACAAGCAGCTCTGTTTGGATCAGGATATTGGGACTGGAGGAAGCAGCTGCTGGAGGTTTTTTTTCCAGAGCCTGTGAAAACAGGAACAGAGAATATGATCAACACCACACTGGTCAAATCTCATGCAGCTGCAACCACTTGTCTCTTCTGGCATCTGGAGATGCACCCAGGAGAGCACCAGTTCTGCACTTCACAAGCACAGCTACTTTTTCTCACAGCCACTTCCAGGAAGAGCCATCGGGATCACTCACACACGGATCAGGCAGGCTCCTGATCTCCACATGGTGCCAGAAGATTTGCAAGATCACCCAGATCACCTCAGGTGTTTAGTTCAAGGTGCTCTGAGCTGCCTGGAACACCATCTCCCATTACAGCCACAGACCTAGTTAGATCAGATCTCAGGTCATTCTAAGGAGAGAGATCCCTCTCCACAGCTCTGTTTGTACCTTACAGATTTCAAAAAGCTAAAGAGATAACTCATTGTCTACTGCTGTGACCTGCTCTCCCAGGCAGGTTGATACAGCTAACGCACACCCCCTCAGGCCACAATCTGCCTGTAAAGGCCTCTTTACTATCATATACTTTATTAAAAGACCGATACTTTCCGACCTGAGACTATAACATCTTCTCCCAAGCCACCAAGAACATGAACTGGGACACAATATCCAACTGCCAGGTGCTGAGCAGGAATTTCAGATCTCACTGGGCTTCTTCCTGCCCACAGTCTGAAAGCAGCACCATGCCTGGATTGCTGTAGCCTACTTCGGGGACCCCAAGAAAGCAGAAGCCTGCTTGAAGCTCTGTGCAGGCTCTGCTGGGCAAAAAACCAATCCAGAACTAGAGGAATCAGACAAACCTCGTAGAGCAGAGCCAGGGCCTGCAGCTCTGTATCAATCTCTCCCAGTTCACGGTACACTGCTGCCGCGTGGGACAGGGCAGAGAGGCACTGGAAGTCGACCTGGAGGGCCCGTTTCAGGTGCTGAAGGGCTGTCTGAGGCTTGCCCTGGTTGGATGGAAAGAGATGCATGTTGCAAGCATATCTTTACTACTTGGTGGGATCCAGATCCCTGCTCTGCTTCCCCAGAGATCCCCACTAAGCAAGAGCAGCACTTCAGCCAAGGGCAGCCTTCCTCAGGTTGGTTTTTGATCTTCTCTCTCTGCAGCCCTTTGTGCTCAGCCAAAATCCCTGCCTGGATTTTGCAGCCTGTCCAAGGAGGCTGGGACCATGAGGGCAACTTCTGCTCAGGGGCCCTGCAGGGGCCCAGGACCACAGAGAGGCAGTGTGGGCATCAGCCTGAGCTTTCCCACCCTACTCTGAGATGCTTTTCCCCTCCCTGCTGTCATTACCATTCGCTGGGCACAGCAGCCGAGGCAGGTGTAGATCTGAGCCAGGACTTTCTTGGAGCAGAATCCTCTTGCAGCTTCCTGAAGGAGGGAGAGGGCAGTGGGGAAGTTCCCAGCCTCCAGCTCCTGCAGCCCTAGGACAGACCCAACATCTCTGTGGCTCACCTTTCTGCCCTCCCTGGTCCCCAAATAAGTGTGGTGCCCTTTTTTTTCCAGTGCCATAGGGACCTGCCTGACCCCCTCCAAACCCAGCAATGAACAGCAGGATGGTCCCAAGCTGCCATCTTTGCTTTGATGGCTTTGCAAGAGAACAGGTCACTCAATGGAAATGTCCAGCAGAAATAGCAGCAGCTTCTAAGCCCAGAAACCAAAATATCTGCCTTGGCCCAGAACAAGGACAGAGGTAGGTGCTGGGCAGGTTCACCTCCACATTCATCCACAGTGACAGAGGGGAAGCACACACACAGGATCTCAGAATCTTTCCAGAACATCTGGACCACTTCCCAGCAGGATGTTTTGGGATCTTAAGACATTAATATTTATCACAACTGGTTATTTGCTTTTCTTCTAGTCCTCTTTTCAAACTTCCCTCTGAGGCTGGTCTCACATACTCACATCTGCCACCTCCCTGTTGGAAGTGCTGGTGCCACTCTAGAGCATTTTGGCTCTGGGTCTGTGGGCTGGAGCTCCTGCCCTGCCTCCTGGCAGGAAGGCCCCACATGAGCCTGAGCACAGTAAGGCAGCACTGGCTGTCCCCAGAGCTGCTGGGGTTGTCAAAACAGTGAAGGAGAGAAAACAAGTGGGACAGAATGCAGCAGTCAGATGAGATCCTTTGCCTGCTGTGACACCAGGCTACAACAGCTTTGTGCGGCTCTTGCAGCACCATAATCCGACAGGAACAACGTGCAGGAAGACAGACAGAAGAAAGGAAAATGCTCACAAGTCCCCTGCCAACCTTCTGTTTTAAGATCGCTGCAGGGCCCAGACACCTACGCAAAGTCACAGACAGGCAGCAGAGCCCTGTGACATTGTGGAGAAAGGATCAGCCGGGGTAAAAGCAGGGAAGCTCTTAGAATATGGAATGGAAAAGTTGAAACTCAGAGGCTCAGCCCAGAAACCCCCAAGGGCCAGTTTGCTTGGGAAGAGAAAGCATGATAAGGACAGGGTAAGGGGGTCCTAGGACTGGAGAGCAGTGGGAAGCTGAGTACCTTTGCCACACAAACCTTGCAGGAAGGCTGCTGCAGTGCAGAGGATCTCCTTCAAGTCCTCAGCACTCTGTACCAGAGGTAGGCAGGCCCCCTCAGCAGGGACTTGCCATGTCTTCAGCAGGGACAGGAGCTCATTCTGCCCCTCACTGCAGCGACCTCTTCCTGTGTCCTGTGAACGCGAGAGGACAGAGAGCAGGGAATGCTGCAGGGAAGCAGGAAACACTGATCCAAGGGCACAGGGAAACACTAAACCCTTTGACATTGCTCTCTGCACTGGGAAGCAATGTCCTACCACCCACTCACTTCAGATACAACCTCGTCACTGCATTGATTCCTGCCTGGCCTGGGGCAGCACCTCCCCACCTCAGAGTGGGGTTTACCTCAAGGGGCTCCTGGCAAGGCAGATCCAAGTGCTGTTGGAGTGCCTTCAGAAAGGTGGGACCCCTCAGCAGCCTCCCAGTCAGCAGGAAGGTTCCTCCACATCCAACTGCCCGCAGAATGTTCCCTACAGAGTCTACAAGTCCATCTGCAGCCCCATTCCAGCCTGCCCAAATCTCCTGTCTCACATACAGAGGTCCCAGGGCCCCAACAGGCAGAATATTCTGGGATCCATTAGCACACTCAGGGCCATTAGGCTATGCTGGAACACCAGGGAGAGCATTACTCATGCTGACTGGGCAGCACTGATGGTTTCAGGTGTCCAAATGCCACAACAACATTTTGCAGAGTGGGTTTCATGACAAACACAATATTTATGCCGGCTCTGCCAGCGTCTGCCCGTGTCCAATTACCTCAGCAGTGCTCAGGAGCCGGAAGAGGCCAGCAATGCTTCCCAGGCGTCCGGCTGCCAACCACCAGGCTGCCTGCAGGGCCCCCAGTCGGTGCAGAGGTGCCTGCAGCTCCTCCAC
The DNA here is from genome assembly GCF_001715985.3 of Manacus vitellinus. Taxonomy (NCBI): domain Eukaryota; kingdom Metazoa; phylum Chordata; class Aves; order Passeriformes; family Pipridae; genus Manacus; species Manacus vitellinus. The sequence goes on along the minus strand of NW_021940508.1, from coordinate 6,735,763 downwards.
TGTTACCTCCTGCAGCACCTTTTGCCACAGCTCCTCTGTGCTGAGATCCTGTCCACAGGCCCCACAAGCCTCCAGAACTGAAAAAAAAAAAAAACAAAACAGGCAAAAATACCCACAGCCATGAGACAAGTTGGACGCCCTCCTGCAAGAGGGAAGAAAGCCTCAAGCAAGCATGGGCTCCTTGTAGCGAGGGAAGGAGTGGGGTTGCAGGGCTGGCCTGGCCTCAGCAGTACAGAAACCAAGCTCTGAGAGAGTGGAGTTGACAGCAGCACACTCAGGAGACAACACACGGCTCAGAGCTACAACTCCAGCTCTGCTGAGTCCTCTTGAGGTCACTTGCCCTCGGTAAGTGTGTACCAACACTGCAGATCCACCTCTCACCTGCAGCCTATTTCAGTGGGTTTTCTTTGAAGCCAGCACATCATAATTAAACAAAACACTTAATTTTCTACTGTCACCAAAGCTTTGCTTGTGACTTGGCACCTTACACCTTGAAAACTCATTTCCCTTAAAACCTCTGGCCCATCCCTGCAGGGAGCAGCAGGCAGGCAACTGCACATCATCCCTGGCCACAAGCCACCTCACCTCCAGCCCTTCCTGGTGGAGCCAGGTGTGCCTGCCCCCTCCCTCTCCAGCCCTTACAGGCAGAGCCAGGCATGTCTGCTCCCACCACATATCTCCAGAGCACAGAGAATGCTCCCCTTGCCCTGAGGAGTCCCCATACAGAGAATCACCTCCTTACCCCTGAGGAGGCCCTGGCGTATTCCATCTGCTTGTCCCTCGATGGCAGAGTCGGATGCTCCCAAAGTGAAAAGCAGGGAGTTGTAGAGGACAGTGAGTTCCAGAGGCAGGGTAGGGAGGGCAACCGGTAGCCCTGTGGGCACAGCCAACCCAGCAAGAAATTTAGCTGGCTAGGAAAAAACAACCATCCATTCCTAAGTGGCAACAACTGGCTTGGTGACAACAGAAGTGGCCTGGAAAGAATATTTTTTGTGATTGTGATTTGTGACTGTGGTGTGATTTGGGATTGTGGTGTGACTTGTGACTGTGGTGTGATTTGGGATTGTGGTGTGACTTGTGACTGTGGTGTGATTTAGCACTTGGCCACTGCCCACAGACAGCACGTGTCACCACTTCAGGTGCCAGCTGCTTTATACATCCATTTCCCAGCTATCCAGGTGCTGCAGTCCTCCAAGGCTGAGACCTTTCAGCTCTCTCCAAAGAACATCAATACCCTACTCTCTTTCAATACAAATCCACCCTTTCACACACGTTTCATACGCTGTGTCTCTCTCCTTACAGTATCTCAGAATGGGTCAGGTTGGAAGAAATCACAGTGGCTCATCTAGTCCAACTTCCCTGCTCAAGCTGGGCCATCCTACAGCACACGACACAGGACTGTGTCCAGATGCTTCTTAAATATTTCCAGTGAGGGTGACTCCACATCCACTCTGGGTAACTTGTTCCTGTGCTCAGTCATCCACACAGTAAAGTTCTTCCTCATGTTCAGGTGGAACTTCCTGTGCATCAGTTCCTGCCCGTTGCCTCATGTCCTGTTGCTCAGCACCACCAAGCAGAGCCTGGCTCTGTCCTCTGACACCTCCCTTCAGATACTTATAGATATTGATGAGGTTCCCTCTCAGTTGTCTCTACTCCAGAATGAACAGGCCCAGCTCCCTCAGCCTTTCCTCATAGGACACTCCAGTCCCTTAATCATCTTTGTTGCCCTCTGCTGGACCCCCTGCAGGAGCTCCTTGTCTCTCTTCCAGTGAGGAGCCCAGAACTGGAACTCAGGCTGCCTTCCATCAGGCTCCCTCTGCACCACAGCTGTGGCAGGGAGCCCCTCCCCTGGCTTCCCACGGCAAAGACTGCTCATTTTTTTTCCAGAAAACCCAGAGCTCTGCCCAGCAAGATCAGGTGGAGGTTGGGGCTGGGCATTAACCCCTTTGCAGGCCTAGTTCAGCACAGGGCAGAGGAACTGTTTCACTCTGGTTTGCTTCCAGCACTGGGATGCTGGAGCTACATCCTAAGGGACAATGGCCATAAAATAAGACACAAGAAGTTCCAACTCACCGTGAGGAAGAATTTATTTACATCGAGGGTGGCAGAGCACTGGAACAGTCTGCCCTGCTCCAGATCGGAATGTCTCCCTCTCTGGAGACATTCCAAACCCACCTGAATGCGTTCCTATGTCACCTGCTCCAGATGACCCTGCCCGGGCAGGGAGATTGGACTGGGTGGTCTCCAAGGCCCCTTCCAATTCTGACAACTCCGTCATTCTGCGATTATCACCTTTGCAGGCCCAATTCAGCACAGGGCAGCGAGGACCGCTTCAAACCCCTCCCACCCACTTCAGAATTTTGTTTCCAGCACTGGGATGCCGGAGCAGCATCCTGGTAAACAGCAGTGTACGAGCCCCGGTGCTCCCACGCCCACACCCCCCAGGCCCGGGACAGCAACGGGAGGCGCCGGCCGGGCAGGGGCAGGGGCAGGGACAGGGCCCCACTCACCGCGGATGCTCAGGAGCAGCTCCTCGAACGCGTCTCGCTGCCGCCGCCCGCAGCTCCCGCGCCGCCGCCGCCCCGCCGGGCCCCGCAGCCCGCGCTGCCTGCAAGGGACTCACTCACCGCCGCCGGATGGGGGAACCGCACCGGCGGCGGGCCCGGGGCGCGGGGACCGGGACAGGGAAGGAAGGGGCCGTGCCGCACCGTCCAGCGCTCGGCCAGCGCGCCCAGCCGTGGGCGGTCCAGAACCGCAGGCAGTCCCGCTCCTGCTCCCGCTCCGTGTCCTGCCCCGGCCCCGGGGCCTCCTCGCGCCGCCGCTTCATGGCCGCCGCCATCGCCCGCCGCTTTCCCGCCCTTCCCGCCGTCACCATGGCAACGGGGACGCGCGGGGCGGAGCGGGCGTCCCGCCGGGGAAGCGGCGGCCGCGGAGGGACAAAAGGCAGCCCAAGGCGAAGCCGCCGGTCACAGAGGCATTAAATATCCCGAGTTGAAAACGACCCACAGGGATCCTGGAGTCCAACTCTTAGCCTAGCGCACGACACCCCAATGACCACACCATGTGTCTGAGAGCGTTATCCAAACGCTTCTTGAAGTCTGTGAGGCTTGGCGCTGTGACCACTTCCCTGGGGAGCCTGTTCAGTGCCCAACCACCCTCTGGGTGAAGAACCTCTTCCTGATACCCAACCTAAACCTCCCCTTTAGCAAACCCTTAGGAAAAGGCTGATTCTTGGGGAATCTTAGGGGGTTGGACTCCATGATTCTTGTGGGTCCCTTCCAACCTCCGGATATTCCGTGATTCCGTAATGTCCAACCAAAAGCTCCCGTGGCACAGCTTCAGCGCAGTTCCTGTCACTGGTCCTCAGAGAGATCAACGCCTTCCCCTCCACTCCCCCTCGTGAGGAAGCTGTACACTGCATTAAGGGCACTGCGAAGGAGACCTGGGACGGGTCCCGGAGGGTCCTGCACCGGGAAGAGGGATGAAAGAAGGAGACGACACCGCCCGCCTTGGCTCTCACAGTTTTATTTGCAGACATCATCAGTTTCACAGCCGCCCAGAGCCCCGTGCCACCCTCGGACAGCAAATCTCTACGCACACTTCCCCCACTCCCCACTTAATTAATTAATTAAATCATTTATTAACGGAGTGACCCCTCCCTGGGTGCCCCCCGCAGTCGGTGGTGCCGCACCCAGCACTGCTGGATGTGGGACACCCATCACAAGGGCTGCAGTTGCCGAGCGAAGGAGCGCTGCCCGCTTGCCTGTTTTGGAGGGGTTTTTGGAAGAAAAAAGGCTCTGCCTCCCAGCAGAGACTCAAGCATCGCTTCCACCTTCCAGGTGTAGCTGCTGGATGTGAATGAAAGCGTTGACAGCCAGATGTGTAGATACCCAGGAAAGTGTAGCACCACGCTGCATGCAGAGCTCCCAGGACGCTTTCCACAACTGGGTCCATCCCCTTTTATTTTTTTCCCCAAATGAGGGACTGAGGCACACAGAGGTTAATAAAAAATAAAACAATCTTGCTCCAAGCCATGTTGCATGTCGAGTCAGGGTTCAGAGGAGAGAGCAGCACCCCCCAGCCCTGTTCCCCACACACTGGCACTGCTGCTTCCCAAGGGGAAAGGGGAACATGCACACTGAGACTGGGACTGTGCCTTGGCATAAAAAAGCAGCCTGAAGTGTTGAGGGAAGAACAGAGATGGGACAGAGGAACGGGTGTAGGAATAGAGCCCTGGCCTCCCCAAAGCAGTGCCATCCCTTGGGACCATGTCAGCACCACAGATCAGAGCAGTGGGATGCTCCCAACACCTCCAACTCTTCACAGTGGTAGTGGCTTTCGGTCACCGTTTTCCAAGCAGCGCAAAAAAGACACAGTTCAATCCCTGACCTGTGCCAGGACCATGGGACACACTGTCCACCATGGGCCTGAGCCAGGGAAGTTTCCCAACAGAGCTCTCCCCTGCCAAGGAACACACGCACAACGCATGCAAAGCCCAAAGTGCAGCAGGATTGTGGAGTGCAGGATGGAAACTACTCCGCTGAGCACTCTGTCCCCTGTCATGCTCAGCCAAGGGACATAGGGACTAGAAACAAACCACTTGGAATAACTCCTCCAGGAGAGACGAGCAGGCTCCTATGACAGGAGCAGGCTCTTTGAAAGGATGTGGGGCAGAGCCTACTCCCCAGCATGCCAGGTTTCCCAAAGAGCCCTGGTTTGGACCAGCAGGCAGCTTCCTCTTCTGGTCTTAAATCAGCCCTGTCTGCTCAAGCATCAGCAGCATGCTCTGCTTCCAAGGTTGCCAAGCCCTGGACCGGCATTAACTATGTAATCCCCAGCAGGCTCAGGAGAATGGCAGACCATCAATCAGCTCGAGGGCAGCTGGGGAAGGCTGACAAAAGACTAAGAGAGTCAGTGAAGGGAAGCAAGAGCATCTCCAGCCCTTGGAAAACTTGTCTTCGTGAACCTGAAATCTTTGGTGTAGCAGCCAGTCTGTCGTGGCCAAGCAGCCAGCACTCCGTGGCATCTCTGCAGTAACAGGAATGTACCTGCAGCTCTGTTACTGCAAGTTTTGTTTAGTCTCTGTTAAGTGTGTGTGCTTCAGTGACACTACAGCGCTCTGCTGTTCCCTCTGCTCTCCCTGGTGTCCTGGGAACATGAGCCCACAGCCACATGGAGGGATGAAAGAGGATGCCCAAGCACCCTGTGAGTATTCCAGCCATGAACAATGGGCATGGAAAGGCTCAGCTGCCTTGGAGTGGCCGGTGAAAGAGGAACTAGTCCCAGAGATGGGAGCCCAGGGGCCTGGGTGGCAGCGGCAGGGACGTCAGGGGCCAGTTCTACACTATCAGTGACCATAAGGATTCCTGCCAGCACAAATACACTCAGGGCAGCAAGCTCCTGACCAGGTTACAAGGTCACAAGATGACCTATTTGGGCTCCAGCCTTGGGGTTTAGCAACATGTTATCCAGACTAACTTCACATTAAATGAACACTGGGTAGCTGCTGCCTCCACCCCCTTCCTCCTCTGCATATGGATGTACCCCTCGCCCCTCAGCAGAGAGAACATATGGCCAAGGAGTCACAGTTTACAGCAAATAACCTACTCCTGAGGGTGGGATTGCCTAAACCCATCTAACTGTGGGCTGATGTGTTTCTGCAGCTTCCAGCTTCCCCCACTATGCTGCCTGTTCCCTTGCCTGTACCCCTTGCCTGTTCCTAGTATCAGTGTCATGCATCCAGGCAGTGAGGCAGCCAAGGGAGCAATGCCAGCTACAGACCAGTCCCTGGCTCAGTCAGGTGAAATTGAGCAGGACAGGCTCGCAGAGCAGGGCAAAGGAGAGGCTGACACAGGAGAGCACAGCCAGCAGCTCAGGAGCAGGTCAGGCAATGGAAACCCAAAATTAGAGCTGTTTAAACCTTGCTGGAACTGCACCCTAACAACTGAGCAGGCATTTTGCAGGGGTAAAATACAAAACTCAACCTGCCCTAAAGAGCCATTTTCCACAGCAACTGGACACTTGGGAAAAATGGCAAAAACTCAAATGATGAGAGAGGTGACAAGACATTTTCCCTGGGACTTTCCAGGGCAGAGGAGAGGAAGAGCCTGGAGTTACACTAACAGTCTGCAGTAAGGAATTCAAACAGGGGCAGTCATGGTGCATGAGTTAAAAATTAATGGGATCAGACAAACATCAATACAAAAATCCCAGGCAAGCAGTCCTCAGCTCTTTCCAGAGGGAAAAGAGACAAAAGGTTTCATAGCACCAAGTAATGCCACACAGTGGTTCAGGGCAGTAAGGAATCCCAGCTCCAATGAAAACTGCAGGAGGAACTCGGCTGGGATGTGGCCACATGCCATGGTGTAGTGGTTGAGATGTGGGAGGGGGAATGGAGCTAGGGAATTGGATTTTGGGGCTATCTCAAACCATGACACATGGTCACTGTCCTCTACCTGTGCCCATAAAGAAACACCATGCAGCCAAGGGCAGTTTGGGGTAGCTCACTTGTGGCATGAAGTCCCATAGAGAATGCCAAGGCCAAGAGGGAGAGAAGTACCAAACACAGGATGATGGATGCAACTGGCTGCAGTGCCTAGAGCCCATAAGCCCAAGCACATACACAGACACCAGTGAATTAAACCACCTCCTTCAAGAACTGGTGCCTGCTCAGGGCTTTCAAGCAGCTGTTCCCAGGCACTGGAGCTCACACCAAGGCCACTCCTGCAGTTGGGACAGCTACTCTGGGCTCCTCTTTCCTCCTGGCCAGGCCCAATATGGGGGTGAGCCCATATTCTGTCACTACGTCCTCTCTATCTTAACCATTCACAATTAACAGCCAGCATTCAGCAGCACACACTTAGGAAGAGATGAGGAGCCTTTGCTGCTACCACCTAGCCCACAGGAACCCTGACAGGCTGAGAACACAAGTGGAGAGCTTCTTGGTCATGGACACAGTTCTCCCTGCTACCACTGCCCCAAGCTAAGCCCTCTTCAGGCTGTACAAGATAGCCCAGAGTGCTCTCCACTGCCCTTCATAGGGCTGAGAAGCACCAGGAAAACAGGAGTGAGTGTAGGAAAGGCCTCACTACAGAGCAACTGACTGACTTTACAGAGGAGCAGCTGCCACCGAGGCCCTGGGAGCCATCTGCACATGTAATCACTTACACTTTGATTCCAGTGTGAAAACTAAACACGTGGCTGTGGGACATTCCCTCTCCTTCCCACCTTCTCTTCCCTCCTCAGCAGGCCCCATCCTATGAGTCTTTGCACAGGCAACGTGACATCCTGTTGGCCACTGAAGCCTTCCAGCTGCACAGTGGAGACAGTTGTCAGGAAAGCAGCAGCAAGATCCCCATTGGTGTTTCTCCAGAGGAGCGCTCCAGGACTCTTTGTGTCTTGGGCTCCTGCAGCAGAGTCCTCCTGCTGCCAGCAAAGGCCCAGCAAGAGCTCTGACCTCCCCTGCTGAGAAACACCCCCGCCACGAGCGAGGAACAGTTGACTCCGGTCCTTTTCTACAGCGCAGAGGCAGGAAGCAGGGGATAATCCCCGACTGCTGCCGGCAGGCACTCATTGCTGGCGGCTCATGTATCCCTCCCAGCCCGAGGGAGCCAAGGGGACAACCACAGCCTGGGCCGACGAGCAGGTCAGGATCCCCATGTCTCCGGCGCTACCTGAGCCGGAGCTGGCTGAACCAGGTGCTGACGGCACAGTCCACACGCATCACCAGGGAGATCCCCAGCAAGAGGCAGATGCTGCTCACCACGAAGCCCAGCGACTCGAAGAGGAACCTGCAGGCACAACAGAGGCAGTTAAGGAGGTGACAAGTCAGCATGCCAACAAAGTCAGGCTGCTCCCATCGCTCCAGCAGACTGATTTTCCTGACAGTGAGAGGCTGGTAGCACCCCACAACCTAAAACCTGAATTACATTTGCTGCCCAGCAGTTGCTGCTTCAACCTGGAAGGCAGGCATGCCACTGGTTTAGAGGCCACTCAGGACCTGACTCAGGTGGGATTTTGAATCCCTCAGAGGCTGAGGCCACATCCCACACCTACTATTCCAAAGGTTTGCTAGTTCAGCACTTCTGGATTTACCACTTCTGGTCTGGTCCCTACCTTTGGCTCTCTGAGCTGAATATTCTTAGCTTCCAGGTGGGCTCTGTGTGTTCTTGGAATTAAGATGAGGAGAAATTTCTAGGCTCTACCTTAAGTCCAGCTTCTGAACTTCAAGCAGGAGTTACTTAAGGACATTCCTACAACCTCTACTAGGTAAGAAGTCAGAATATCAATCACAGGGTCTCTTCCAACCTTCCTGTCTAGGAACTCCAGTTCATGTCACAGACATGAGCCTTACCCATCATCAGAGAAACTCCTGGGACTTACTTGGGGGCAAAGACCTTCCAGACCATGAGGTGCCTCCTGAGGATCATAGCTGCACAAACACAGGCCAGAAGCTGTGAGGAAGATCAGGAAAAACAAGTTACAAGTGACTCTGGAAAGATCTCCTGAGGCACTAGGCTCACATCCAAAGGTGGTACTAAACTGCACACACCTGAGAGGCTGGTGCAGCGCATACCAGTTACGAGCGTCCCAAACAGGACTCCCTTCTATGTCCTCAAATCAAGAAACATGAGCAGCCTGGGGTACAGGCAGGCCCTCATGGGGCCAGGCTGGGGCAGCACAGGGGGGGACTCACACTGTGCCTAACTTGACCTGCTGTTTCACTAAGAGGTGCACTCCTGCTCTCCTGCTGCAGAGCCTGTCCCCTCCCTTGCACTGCCTCTAGTCTGACCACATAAAAAAATGATCTGAAAGGATAAACCCCAGAAAGCTATTTGCTCCTTTCACAGGATTAATTTTCTGGTGTTTAGCTCCCAGTATCACCACAGCACATATGAAAACCAGAGCTGGAGTGAGATAGGGATGGTCAGAAAGAGGGGGAGCAGGATTACAGCCCTGCAGTTCCTGAACAACCGTTCCCACTCTGGACAGATGGGTATGAAAAGCAGCCTAATCCATACAGTGGCTTCCATCTGCAACCAGATGTATCACCCCTGCACTTGTCTGTGTCCTGGCTGACCCCTTTCTCTCATCAGAGTGACCCACAGTTCTCACAGCACACCAATTGCCTCCTAGACAGCCTCTCCCACAGCCACCCTGCCTCTGTCCTTACCTGTGTCCCAAGCACAAAGAGGTACTTCAGCCCCAGCTGCAACAGTGCAACAGAGAACTTCTCTGGAGATTCCCGCAGCCTCATCTCCATCATGTGCTCCTCCACCTCCTGCAGCTCCTCACGTGACTCCTTCTTGGGCTTCTTCCTCTGTGAGTTGGGCATCTCACACACAAAGGGCCAGAGCAGGAGCAGGGGGCAGCCAACTACCTCAAGGACAAAGGCACATGAAGTTACTGGAGCCCAGGAGGTGAGGAGCTCCTAGGCTCTGCCATCATGCCCTGGATATGAAGTAAGCAGATATCCAGGCCAAGCTGCAGGCCACAGGCAGAAGGGGACAGTGAGGATGCTGCTGTTCAGCTGGTGCCCGAGCCTGCACTGCCTCGTGCTCAGCTTGCAGACCCCCAGGCAAGGCACAGCAATGAGCTGTGTCTGCTCAGGCACCACAGCCCAGGGGGAAACTGATTTACCTGCAAAGAGGATATGGGAGGCAAAGGTGTTGGCGCCCACCAGGACAGCAGGCAGGAGGTTCGTGCTGTGGTCAAGGTGGAAGCCAACAAAGGCCGCATTCCAGTGGATGGCTGGGAAGATGGGTTGGTGGCCTGTGGAATAGAAGAACTGGGAAGCAGCAAGAAGCCAGGAGATGACTGCATACCAGGGCACAGAAAAAGGCTCTGAGGGATAAAAAGATAAAAAAAGAGGCAGGGGGTGGGGATATCAGCATCAAGGAACAAGAGAGATCCATGGTCAAAAAAAGCCTAGCGACCTTTCTTCCAGGTTCCCTTTCCATGCTGGCTCTTTTGAGAGATAGGAACCAGCCCAGCTCCCACCACAGATGCAGCAACGGGCAACCATTCCCTCTGCTGCCCACCCTGCTACTGGGCTCTGTCAGTAACAGAGAATTTGGTGACTGCTTACACCCTGGGCAGAAGAAATGGGTGTAGAACTCCTTTCCCTGACTCCCCTTACATTCATGTCCCTGCTGCATGCATCTTTCTTCTACTGGAGGATTTAAGTAGCTTTAAAAAAGCTAGGTGTATCCCCTGAGGATCAGGGCACCACCATTCCCCAAGAGCAGAGACTGGGCCCTTCCTCTCCCAATGGAATTAAGGCAAGGTGAGGACCAGGCCACACATCACATCCAGAAGTTGCTCTACTCACTCACCAGCATCTCCAGCAAGGCCTCTGGCACACGTGTGGATGTGCAGCAGCACAAAGGCCTCCAGGAAGAGGAGCAGGAAGGCAAAGCTCAGGCGTTCGCTGTGCAGGAGCATCAGGAGGAAGCCCAGGAGGGTGAGGGCAATGACCAGGGCTGCCGAGTACACACTGCCCAGCCCATATGCTGCGACCGTGGCCCTGCAGCTGCCTCGCTCCAGCCGGCTCTTCTGGGACTCCTGCATCCTCTTGTAGATCTGAGGGATGACGTGGAGGAAGTCGACTTCGGAGCTGGGAACCCCCAGGTAGGGAGTGACAATGGATCCTGCTGACTCCCGTGTGTCCTTTGCAAACACTGTCATGGGATTGCACAGCAGGAGCAGCAGTCCCACAGACGCCAGTCCATAGACAGCCCACGGAAAGGCAACAACTGCCACCTGCACCAGCTCCTGCAGCTTGCCCAGGGAGTCGTCAGTGCTGGAGGCCACAGCCCAGTAGCAGGCAATGCAGAGCACCACCAGTGGGAAGCCCCAGCGCACAAAGAGCACGAGGGGGTCCGAGCTGTTCAGGTTGCCGTAGTGCCGCAGCCAGCTCCGCACTGCATACACTAGCCCGGCCAGCAAGGCCACGCACAGGAGGTAGAAGAGGTTCTTGGCCCGTGTGTTTCTCAGGCTGGCAAGGGGGGAGAGGAAAAGAGAGGGCCGGCACTGAGGAATTTCTTCACGGCACTGGTGGAAGAAACCGGAGAGGCGCACGCAGACCAGGAGCACGGCCACGAGGCACAGCAAGTACCAGATATCCTTCCGGTAAGAGGAAAAGCCAAGGAGCTGCTGCTTGGGGCTTTCTGGCACAGTCAGGTGACCGTCCCAGTGGAGCTTCCCTACCAGCAACATGACCAGTGAGGCCAGCAGGAACGGGGCCACCTGCGCCTCAGCCACGACAAAGCTGTCGGAGAACATGGCTCCACAGCGGAAGAACAGGATGCCCATGGGAAAGGCCAGCCCCAGCCATGTTCGCAGCCTCTGCCTCAGGCCACTGCTGGCCAAGGGTGGCTGACTGCCCACCAAACGGGCCCTCTTGGGATGCTGGACCCACCAGTGCCAGAAAAATCCCATCTGAGAAGCAGCGGCTGCCCATGACAACACCAGGAGAAGGTCCAGCCCCTCCTGGGTGAAAATGTGGGCCAGCCCAAGCAGAGCAGCCCCCATGAGGCCCCAGAGCAGCGGGTACAGCAGGCAGCTGCGATAGAAGGAGTCCGAGGATGTGGCCAACTCTGAGGCCATGTAGCAGAGCAAGCAGGAAGCCGCAACAAGGATGCAGCCCCCCACCATACGCAGGGGATGGAAGCGGGCCCAGGACTGGGTGCACACAGCCCGTGCCTCCCGCAGGTAGAGCTGGAAGCGACCAATGAGGCTTCCCAGCCTGGACTCCAGCTCCGGAGGCACCAGCGTTGTTCCCTGCACCTCGGCCAAGAGCTGAGTGTGCTCCTCCACGGTGCTGGAGAAAAGTTCCTGCAGGTGCTGGAGCTGCTCTGCCGGCAGGTCCTGAGCCACCAGCGAGTAGGAGTGCAGGAAGCGATCCACCTACAGAAAAGGGGACACAGGATCAGACAGCAGTACTGGGACCATTGGGAACAGGATTCACTGCCTCACACAGCCCCTTCAGAATGGAAACAGCCCCAGTGTACCAACCCCTGCCAGGGCAGACCCTTCCCCAGCCACATCATCCTGGGCTGGTCACACAAATTCAGGATGTCACCGGCAGGAAACAGGAAACACAACCCCTCTGCCAAAGTGACATCCCTCTCAAGTGACGCATCCATCTTGACAGCCACACTTGATTCCACTTAGGTCTTCACCTGTAGCTGCACCTCTGCTAATGTTGGGCATCACTAAGGGCTTTTATACAGTCTTTGGCAGCAATAAGACAAACGTGCTCCAGAAGCTCAGATCATTACTGGCTCTTAATCTGCACCCGATGTCGACTTTCGCAGTTTTGTCTGAGGACAAACATCAAATTAAAAAGCCTTTAGTGGATCAGACCTAACTGCTTCCCCTTCATCAATAGAGGCACATTAACCAACTGCACCATAGGCTTCTCGCTTCCTACTTCAAGAGTCATAAAAGAAGTCTTACAGGGGGATTAGCAGGGCAGGACACCTGCACATACATCCAGCTGCTCAGCAGTGTAGATCTGCTCAAGTCCTGAAATGCACCTGTAACTCCACACACCTTCCAGTCACCTCAGAGCACAGGCAGAATCAGTCTGCCTTCCCATGAATGGCAGACATGTGCACCGGCTCTCTCACAGCCCTGCACAATCCCGCCCCTGGAATGCCATGACTCCTTCAACACCGACATAACTAAGCCAGAAACCTCCTCAGACAAATGAGTGCAAGTATTTAAACAGGCAGGACTGGATAATGCTGATTCCTAACAGATGACGATTGATATCCTCAGTGACTAATGGACATGAACATACAGTATCATCTTTAAATGACAAGGCACTCTGCTGGTCTACAAATACAGAGCTGAGAGGCTGAATGTTTCCATCTTCCCATCAGTAGTTGTATTCTCTCCAGCTCCTCACTGGCTTGTACCAGTGGTATACTAGCTAGCACTCTGAGGAGCTGGCTGGGTGCTGGAGGAGTTATTCCTGTGCTCCCAGTAATCCAGGGTCCCTCAAAGGTAGACTGGCCCTTAGCTGAGACAAATGCCTTGCAATGCCTAAGGCAAATCTGGCTCTGTAGCATGACCAGAGCCACAAGAGACAGCCCTCACATCCTCCCTAGAGGCTCTGACTTGGCCTGCTCCATTTCCTGGGCTTCTTTCATTTTTCCCTTTACTCTCATTCAAATTTTGTCATTCAGATCTTGGGGTTCTGTATTTGGTTGCACTTGGTGTAAACTGCTCCTTCTGTAACCCACTTTACTGTCACCTGTTACATAGTATTTATTTAGTCCTTCATTACTGTTCTCCTTCTGTCACTGATCTAGAATAGCTTTTTAGTTAACACTGTTTCTCCTTCAAAACTGAAGCAGCATCAAAACCTCAATTTTACTCTTGAATCTCCATTCATAAGACTCACCCCCGGTCATCTTCAGCCTTGAGGAACCAGTGTCCCCCATTACCAAATCCACCTGACAATTTGGGGCCAACCCTCATCCTGAAAGGAATGCCACCTTCCCAGGCAGTATTTTCCACACCACAGCACTAAACACGTATCTTTCATTTTAATTTGGGGAAAGTGGTGCTGTCTTTTAATGGAGCAAACACTGCAAGGAGGTAACACCTCAAAATCAGTGCCCTTTGAAGGTAACAGCATGTCACTACCCCATCTCCACAAAACAGAAGAGGTTTGTGCTTAAAACGCCGTTCCTTCTCCCCTCTAGTTCAATGGGGGGCCTGCCATAGGCCGTACCTGCTTGGCGTTGATGTGATAGACCGAGAGCTGCTGCAAGGCTGCAGACACAGTGTCACCGTCCCCGGAGAACAGCTCAGCCATCACCTCCCCAATGTTGCTGTAGGGGATGGGCACACCCAGCAGCAGGGCCACAGTGGGCACCAGGTTCACCTGGGGAATGGTCTCAGGCTCCTGGAGAGACAGCGGAGGAATTGTAAATTCAGAAAGAACACGGCAATGCATCTTTTCACTCGTGTCAGAGGATGATGGGAAAGACATTCCTGTTCAAAGGTGAATCCAGGCAAAGGCACAGCTCTGCCCTCTCCAAGGGCCCTGTGGAGTGATGGATACCTGCTGGGAGCTGCAGGTCAATGGGTACAGCCCTACACAAGCACCTCTCACAGCTGCAGGGGCCTGAACATGGGTCCCAAACACTTCAGTCCCCTGGATCCTGTGTCAGCCCTTCCACTGTTCTCTCAAGATAAGGTGAGAGACTCCCTCATCCCTCTCAATCTAAATGATCCCAATCAAACTGTCACTCTCTGTAAACCCAGCATGCAGTTTTCACCCCAGATACCAAGGGTCAACTTCTTCTCACCTCTGGAGGGCCACTGCCAAACAGGGGTGTCCTACTGTACACAAACAGTGCTGCATTCACTTCCTTCTCACTGTCGCCACCGTGGTCTCCAGTCTCTGTCATGCCATGGTCCCCAGCCACCAGAAGAAGGGTGTCATTCCCCAGGTGATCCACCAAGGACCTGTCACCAGGATAAGGAAGGTCAAGTCCTCCCTGGGCAGGAGCCCAGCCAGCCTAGGTGGGAGAGAACATGTCCCCACCAAGCCTGTCTGTCGCACAGAGGTGAAGCCCACAAAAGGGTACGAGCAAAACTAAGTGCTGACACAGAGCTGTAACAACTGAGCCAGGGACCATGCTGCTTTAAATGGGTGCTCTAAAGCCAAACTGAAAATTCAGAGCCCTGAGACAGAGTGGACTAGCCTTTCTTAGATGCCCAGCCTCCACAGTGCCTCCACAGACCTTGACAAAATGCAATTCAGAGGAAAGGTTCCCAACAGGAACAAAATTTTACACTGCTTCTGTTCGGGTCATGTATCATGTTATGTGAGCCATCTCCTACTTTAAAGGACAAAAGAGGGGATTAGTCCCTGAAGGATGCAGTAGGTGGTAGATATACACTGTGCTCTCAGGTACAGCAGAGTAAGTCACCAACTCCTTGTAGCAGCAAAACTTAAAGCAGTCCTAAGAATGAAAAGCTGCAGCATTTTGGGCTGAGACACGTCTGCATGGCTGAGATTTCTGGATCCCCTTCTGCCCTCTGACACAAAGGTGCAACTTATGGGCCTGTATGATAAATGCAGCAACCCCCAGCCAGGGTCCTCCACGTGCTTCTCAAACATTGATAAACCTCATGTTTGCTCAAGTAGCCTTAATCTCCATGTTAAGGATGGAAAGACTGAGGCTCAGCTGTACTCCAGCTGCACTGTCACCTGATGGTTTGGTAGAGAACCAAGGCTCCGACAGGCAGCCTTACCTCTGAAACCAAACATCTCATCAACATGCACCTATTCAAAGAGAGACTGCCCATATCTGGCCTTCCAGCTGCTACTGGCCAAAGCTGTTTTCCATGTTAACAGGGTCAGTAAGCATCCTCTGTTGCCCTCTGCATCTCACTGGGAAGACTCAGGCAACCCCTCCCTACTGCATTAATCACCTGAGCATCTCATTCATCTGGGTGAGCTTCTTGGCCATCTCGGGGTGGTCAGGTCCGTGTTTGTGCCCACAGTGGTCCACTCCAAGGAAGTGAGCAATTAGCATGTCCCATTCTCCACTGTCCACTGTGGAACAAAAGCAGCCTTATCACACACCAGCCTGGGATTCCACACCTGGATCCTCCTGCCAGAGCTCCCTGATTGTCTCTGGACACTGCTGTTTCTTCCCCTCCTGCCACTGTCACTGCCAGCTCTCAAGCAGATTGGTGCAGGTTTTAACTGAGGCACACTCTTGTCTGCAAGTGCCTGGGTGTAATGGCACAGGGACATCAAATCCAGCATCCCTGGTTTTTCCTCACCACCCCTCAGGACAGGAACCAAAGCTGTCTTGAAACACCCTTAACTCAGTAAGCTGCCACAAACTGAGCTAAAGCAACGGGATCCTCCAGAGAAGATAAACCCAAAACTCCCATCCTCCCCAGAGATACTTCAGGTTGGACCCATGAATGTGCCCCTCTGCATCCCACCTGGCACATCAACATTGTCCCTAGCTAGAAAGTTTCCCCAGCCTCTCCCCTCTGCTTCAGGGCATTGACGCATCGAAACCAACACATTTGGAGTTAAACAATGAGGAGCAGCTCTCCCACAAGGCACAAGGACTTCCCTGTGAAAGGCCACTGCACCCTTGATTCACTTAGAGTCAAACACAGAAAAAGGAAAGAGGATTTCCCTTGGTCCCAGGACCTCAAGAAGGTGGAAATCACCTAAAATTCACAAACTAATCTCACACTTCACCTTCTTCCCATGATCGGGAGGTACACAAGCTATGCTGAGAGTAGTGCTGTGTCCCAGCCTCCTAACTTGTCTATTTCCCAGAGCATTGTGTGCCTTCCTGGGCAGCCACAAGTCAAAATTTAGCTGCTCCTCCTGCTAAATCCTGCCAGTGTGTTTCTAGGACAGATGTCAAAGTCTAACCTCATCCCAAGAAGCTGAACTCCCTCCCAAATGGTGGACAGGTATTTATAGAAACAGTCTAGGGGTTCCAAGAGCTGGCTTATCTGTGGAAGTCTAGTGAGAGCACTATAATCCTTGGGCAGCAGTTTGTGACTGCCCAGTGCCACGACATAACAGAAAAATCCTTCAGTCCTACCTCAAACTTGCAGTAGAACTCCCACATAATGTCAAGGGGTTTCCAGGCCCTGGGGAAAGGGCTGCTTACCAGTTGGATAGAGATGCTGCAGGATCCCATCATCCACAGTGTGAAGATCCTTCACGTTAAAAGAAGGGAAGAAATATGAGCGGAAAAACTTCTTCGGGAAGAGTCCTTCCCATGTGTCATCACCCATGAAGACGACTCTCCTTCCTGTGAGACAGGAACCAATAAGAGACAGAGCCCACCTGAGTCATGCTGTTACCTACAACAACACAAAGAGCCTGGGCAGACCCAGGTCAGGGTCTGGAGCAATGGCCCCTCTCCAACCCACACTCAAAACTGACCTAAAATTAAAATGACCATCTGGCTGTAAATGACTTTGAATACAGGGAGTGACCAGCCCTGTCTCTAAGCCCAGGAGCGTCCCCCACACCAAATCCACCTGCACAACCTCACGATTTATTGCTGGCCTGACACATCACCCCAGCAGAAAGACTTGTGGGTCACAACATAGGTGGGTGCAGGAGGTGCAGCACAAAGCAGATAAACCCTCACCTAGGGCCTGTGACCCCACTGCAAAACAGGAGGCACAAGGTAGGAGTTGAGTAGAAGCCATGAGTCCTGGGCTCTGGCTTTTAAACACAACAGTGGTGGTGTTCCAGATGTGGAAAAGAGAAGGCAAAAGCACTGATGCTTCTTCCCTCTACCCTCGCTCTGCTTGCCCTGCCTGCCACCAGCCCACTGTGCCTCCACAGTGCCTCTCCAGCTTGAGAGCAGGAACCATTTCCTCTGAGGCTGCTGCTGTGGCACAGGGCCTACCAGTGCATTCTGCCTCAGATGTTTGACTGTATTTGCCCACCTTGCTCACATGCAGTCCTGTTGCCTCAACCCAGGCACTGGTATTGGTGCCACTCTGAGCCCTGGGAGGAAATCTCTCCAGAGAACAACCCACTGTGTCCTGTCCCTTTCCCTCTACTCCACCACCACACCATAACAAACCCTTTACAGCTGCACTGAGCACCCCACAGTAGCACTGAACTACACCAAAGACGCAGTTAGGTTGCTGCCTAAGAGCTGCAGGCAGCTGGCCAGGCAGGCAGGGTCACCCCCACAGCATACCTGGCACCACCCGGCACACCTGGCTCCTCCCTTCTCACACAGCACGACCGACTGCCCTTGGCTTCGTACAGCCACTCCTGGAGGTGACCTTGTGACAGTCACCATCAGAGCAGCCACCTTCACCTGCTCTCTTGTCATCTTTGAAGATGATGAAGATGAAGCCACAGTCACAGCTACTCCTCACTCCCAGCACAAGCTGGAGAAACCCCGCCTGCATGGCAGCTCTGCCTCAGAAAACTGTCACTGAGCAGGGCAAAAGAATTAGCTGGCAGAGCGGAGGTGGTGTAAGAAGTTCCCTTCCCAGTGAGAGAGGAATCAAGGTTTTGAACAAAGGTTAAACTGAGCAGGGATTTGCAAATGCCCTGTCCCAGTGGGACATTGCCCTGCCCCACACGGGGCCACAGAATTATAGAATATTAAGGGGTTAGAATGGACCTTAAAGATCGCCTAGTCCCAATCCCCCCTGCTATGGGCAGGGGCACCTCCCACCAGACCAGGTTGCTCAAAGCCTTATTCAGCTTGGCCTTGAACACTGCCGAGGGGAATCCACAACCTCCCTGGGAAACGTGTTCTAGTGTCTCACCACACTCATAATGAAGAATTTTTTCCTATTATCTAATCTAAATTGCTCCTCCGTCAATTTGTACCCATTAGTCCTTGTCCTATCACTACAGCTCCTGATAAAGAGTCCCTCTCCAGCTTCCCTGCAGGCCTCCTACAGATACTGGAAGGTTGCTACATAGGTCTCCCTGCAGCCTTCTTTTCTCCAGGCTGAACAGTTCCAACCATAGAATCACCAAGGTTGGAAGAGACCTTCAACATCATCCTATCCAACCATCCACTTACCACTGTAACCCCTAAACCACTAAACCCAGTGCGAGATCCAGATGCCTCCTAAATACCCCTCCAGGAATGGTGACTCCACCACCTCCCTGGGCAATCTGACCACCCTAACAGTGAAAAAACAGCTGCTTCTAACGTCTGAATGTCCCCTGCCTCAGCCTAAGGTTAGGAACCCACCGTTCTGCACCAGCTGTGCCAGCAGGTTGTCCTCCTGGATGGCGTAGGAGGCAAAGTTGCTGCCCACGTCGATGAAGGTGGGCAGTGACCCGGTGGTGAGGCCCTTGATGCGCTGCATGGTGGCGGTGGGGGGGTCGGCCCGGAAGCGGTAGAGCCGGGCGTGCCGGGGCTGGGAGGTGGCCAGGTGGTGCAACACCCCTAGCTTGTTCTCGTAGGGCAGAGGGCTGGCCTTGCCGGGGTCGAAGCGGGCGAACTCGAAGCGCAGGGCGTCGATGATGACGAGCACGGCCTTGGAGAAGCGCTGGGGCGCCCAGCAGGAGCCCGGCGGGAGGCTCTGCCCCTCCCAGGGCGGCGGCACAAGCGGGTCGGAGCAGGAGCTGCTGCTGGCGAGCTCGATCCGGGTGAGCAGGAAGCCGCTCATGAAGAGCCCGATGCCGGCAAAAAAGAGAAAGCAAACCCAGGCCAGGAAGAGCACCACTGGCCACCGCTGCATCCTAGAGGGGAGGACAAGCAGGCTCAGGCCACGGCGGCTCTACTCGGGCCGGGCACCACTCCCTGCCAGCACCCACCGTTGGCCCGACAACCCTCACACCCACCTCTCCCGCAGGACCCCCCGTCAGCCTTGACACAACCCTTTACCCGGTCCCACACCATGTCCTGACAACCACCCTGCGCACCTCCTGACACCCCGCC
>NW_021940508.1:6709401-6715746 GCF_001715985.3 Manacus vitellinus | reverse complement strand
GTTTTAATTATTCAATTAATTAATTAATCGGCAGAGGCTTTCCCCGCCCTGCGGTGCGCGGTGTAAGGAGCCCTCTACAGAGAACGCACTCTCATGCATTGTAAAGGCAGCTTCTGCGAGACAACAGGAGGGGACAGTGACAGGAGCTGACATTCTCAGAGAAACTTCCCCCACCCCTGCCCGCCGTGAGAGGGCCCGAAGTTCAGTCATAGAATGGTTTGGGCTGCAAAGGACCTTAAAGATCATCTTGTTCCAAACCCCCTTGTCGTGGGCACAGATACCTCCCACTAGACCACTCAAAAGCCCCATCCAGCCTGGCCTTGAACACTTCCAGGGATGGGGCACCCACGCTGGGCAACCTCTGCCAGTGCCTCACGACCCTCAAAGTAAAGAATTTCTTCCTAATTTCTAATTTTTTCCTCGTGGATCGTTGTATGTCCATGGGAGCTCCTGGCAGGAGACTCTCGAGGATGGATGGTTCCCCTTTGGCATTGGACGGTAGGGTCAGACCCCCAAGCACACAGGAACGTGCTGCAGCAGCACCGGTACCATTTATTACATGATTTAAATCCAAATACAAAATAGGGACTAAGGGAAGAAGAGCATCTGACCGCGGCAGGACAAGCCTGCCAGTTGCGGAGCAGACCTCGTGACAGGGAGCGAGATCCTTCCAGCCCCGTTAGCTGGAGCTTCCCTGCTCTGCCTTCAGCATCTCCGTGGAGGCAGGTTGGGGCTCCTCGTGGGCTGGGAGCGTCTCGTCCTGGCTCTTCACAGCTTGTGGCTTGGTCAGTGTGGTGTATATCCCCAGGGCCTGGAGAGAACGAGAGAGTCATGAGGAGGGGTGGAGAGGAGAGGGCCAGGCCCCAGCACGCTGCCACCTTCACCCCCTTGGGGGAAGAATCACAGAAGGGTTTACCTCGGAAGAGACCTTAAAGATTGTCTTGTTCCAACCCCTCTGGGGGTTGGGCAGGGACACCTTTCACTAGACTGGGCTGCTCAAAGCCCCATCCAACCTGGCCTTGAACACTCCCAGGGATGGGACAACCACAGTTTTCCTGGGCAACTTGTGCCAGTGCCTCATCACACTACTAGTAAACAATTTCTTCTTAATATTTAATCTAAACCTACCCTCTTTGAGTTTGAAGCCATTCTCCCTTGTCCTATCCCTAGATGCCCTTGTACAAGTCCCTCTCCAGCCTTACTGTAAGCCCCCTTTAGGTACTGGAAGGCTCTCTCTGGAGCCTCCTCTTCTCCAGGCTGAACAATTCCAATTCACTCAGCCTTCCCTCATAGGAGAGGTAATCCATCCCTCTAAACATCTTGGCAGTCTCCTCTGGACTCACTCCAACAGGTCCATGTCCTTCCTGTGCTGGGGACCCCAGAGCTGGATACAGTGCTCCAGGTGGGTCTCACCAGAGCAGAGCAGAGGGGCAGAATCCCCTCCCTCACCTGCTGCCCACACTGCTTTGGATCAGCCCAGGACACGAGTGACCACACTGACCTGTGCCACCATGTTGGTGACGTCGCCGGTGTTGGCGGGCAGCAGGACGGTGTTGGAGTCTTTGGCAATCTTGGAGAAGGCATTCACATACTGCTCTGCCACAGACAGGGAGGCAGCAGCACTGCCATGCTGGGGAGAGAGGGACGAGTCACGAACCACCATGAGCTCATCCGTGCCCACATGCCCAGCCCACCCCAGCTGGGACAGCAAAGATCCTCATTCCCTGCTGCTGAAAATGCCAGCAAGTGTCCAAGAGGAAGTCAGGTGCCACCCCAGCCACGTGTCAACTCCCCCTGTGCCAGCACCAAGACAGTGGCTGCCCCAAGGAGCTGTCACTCACCTGCTGTGACAGAGCAGCTGCCAGGAGCTGAATTGCCTCCGCCTTGGCCCTGGCCTTGACCAGCATGGCATTGGCTTCTCCTGCAAGGAACCACAGCAGAACACACGTCAGAACTGCTGCAAAGCACTTGCCAGGAGCAAACGCAGAAAATTTCAAGGAGTGAATCCAGACAAGTTCATGCATGCATAGACTTCTCTTCCCCAACAGCAGCATTGCCACACACCTCCAGCTGCCCGAGGCTGTGGCAGGGCAGCAGCATGAGCTGGAGCTCAGCACAAAGGCCCCAGCGGGGAAGGACCAGCGTGGCTGAGGACACCTGGCCCACAGTGATGTGGTCTCTCCCCAGCAGCATCACCCCTCAGTCTAGATGGCTACAGATCCCCACATGTTCTACCCTAAGGCATTACCAGCAGCTTTGTTGATTTGTTCAGCCTTCTCAGCTTCTGAGGCCAGGATCTGGGCCTGCTTCTGGCCCTCAGCCACGTTGATGGCAGATTCCCGCGTCCCCTCTGACTCCAACACCGTCGCCCGCTTCCGTCGCTCTGCCTCCACCTGCAAACACAGGTCAGACACCAGCCTGCCATGCCTGCACTGGGGTAAGGACACACTCCTGGGTTCTGCTGGGGCCAGCATGGCTCAGCAAAGCATGCGAATGCAGCTACAGAACACCGCATGCTCCTGCTGAGGGCTACTTCTGCTCCTCAGGCCCCACAACCCTTCCCAGCCCCATCCACACCTAACTGGACAGCTGCTTCCCCCTCCTCCCCTTCCAGCCTGAAGATCTGGTGCCCAGCTTTTCTCAAGAGGAGACTTTCAGCTCCGGGATTTGCTTCCCTATAGAGCCCAGCAGGGATTTTACAGGGAGCTGGCAAGCATTGGGTGTACCAGGCAGGGGCCACCACTGCCAAAATTAGGACAGGAATTATTTATTCAGTCCAGTAGCTGTATGTCTGCAACCAAAGTGCCTCTCACCACAGGAAGGGCCTGTGATGCCAGCTGCGGACAGGTAACAATGATGCTGTGTGGAAGAGGAGACTTCCCTCCTGTTCCAGACCTCCCTCCCAGAGAGCCACACCTGCATCTGCATGGATTCCTTCACACGTGGGGGCACATGGATGTCCTTGATCTCGTAGCGCAGGCACCGGATGCCCCAGCAGTCTGAAGCTTGGTTGATGGCATCCACAATGCTGGCATTGAGGGACTCTCGCTCCTGGGAGGCACAAAGGAAATGACAGAGAGCAAAGAAGAGGTTCTTAGCATGAGACAGGTGTCAGGAGGGAAACAGACACCCTCCACCACGGGCCAAGATATGCCAGAAAAAAGCCATCTCCAAAGGCATCAGGCAGGATCAGGTGTTTCCTGCAGCTCTTGAAGGGGTCACCATCTCCCAGGGAGAGCAGGGCCCGCAGTTGAAACTGCTGGGATACAAACATCCAGTGTACATCTGGATAAAACAGGAATGCCAACACCTTCTGTTTTTGCCCAGCAAACGCAGCACAAGGACTAGGGCGCCCCATGAACCATGCATCACTGGGTCTGAGCAATGAGTCACTGGCTCAAGAGAAACACAGGTGGACCAGCTGGGTCTGGGCACATGCCACCCATCACCCCCTTCCAAACAACCCAGGGCAGGGCAAAAAATAGCTCCTGTTAAAAAAACAATGGAAACAAGACCCATCTCCACAGATTCACCAATAGGTCAACTGAAACAGAAGCCCTCTCAGCAAAGGGCATTGGGCATTTTGCTATTAAGTGTATCAGCCTGGCCATGCAGGCTGCCCCACGGTTTCCAGAGACGCTGGGAGCTCTACGATCCACCTCCCCAGCTCACCCGGAAGACTCTGTCGAGGGAGAGTTTGCCAAGTTCAGATCTCATGGTGGTCTGGGCTAGCTGGGTCACTGCATACTCAGGATCTTCCACCCCATAGCTGGCCTGGAGAGCAGAAGCACAAAACAGAGTGGATAGGAGTGCCAAGAGGGACCCTGAACGAGGCAGGAGAGACAAACATAGCGCCAAGACAAAAACACCCCTGCCAGAAACATGGAGTCTGAAGCCTTGGGAGGGGTCAAGGTGCCAAACCCA
This sequence comes from Manacus vitellinus, assembly GCF_001715985.3. Lineage (NCBI taxonomy): Eukaryota > Metazoa > Chordata > Aves > Passeriformes > Pipridae > Manacus > Manacus vitellinus. Next base: position 6,711,822 of record NW_021940508.1, on the reverse strand, counting down.
TCCACCAGGCAGCATACAGAGGCTGAAGCACACATTTTGGGGAGCAGGCAGAACCAGGAGAGAGGTATCTGAAGGGCAGGGATGGTACCTTGTAGGGGTCCATAACCCGCAGGTAGAGCACGCCGTCGATCTGCAGGGTGACATTATCTGCCAGGAGAGAACAACAGTTCCTGTTTACTGAAGCAGCAAAGAAAAAACATGGACAACCCTCTCTTCCTCAAAAGAGCTGGGCAGGTTTGTCCCTTTCCTTCCTGGCATAGCAGCAGGGCACAGAAGAAGGATTGGCTGAAATCGATCTCCTCATCTAAAGACTTTGTAAAAATGACCTTAATGTTCCCTAGAAAAACATTATGATGTTTTAATACAAAACAAGTCTCAGGTTTCCAGATAGAAACATTTCACACTGTAGTTCTTGTAAATAAAGATTTAAGGGGGGAAAAAATTAAACAAAACACTGAAAGCTAGAAATGTAACCTCTGTCCATTAACATTAGATTCATTAACCTGATCCAAAATCTCTTTTACAGAGGTGTTTTAGGGGTTTTTTGTGGTTCAGTAAAAGAAGACATCTGAAAAATGTATTCCTGGTCAGGTGCATTCAACCCAGCAAGGGGCAGCTGCAGGACCTCCTGGGGTGCCCCCTGCTTACAGCAGCAGCCTTCCAGCACCTAAAGGCAACACAAGAGAGCTGAAGAGGGAGTTTTCACATGGCCATGGAGTGGAAGGACAAGGGGGAAGAGCCTTAAGTTGATGGAGGGCAGTTTAGGTTAGATATTAGGGAAAAATTATTTACTGTGAGGGTGGTGAGGCATCACAGAGGTTGCCCAGAGAAGCTGTGGATGCCCTATCCCTGGCAGTCTTCAAGGCCAGGTTGGACGGGGCCCTGAGCAATCTGGTCTAGTGGAAGGTGTTCCCGCCCATGGCAGGGGGGTTGGAACAAGGTGATCTTTACAACCCAAGGTCCTTTGCAACCCAAATCATCCTGTGATCCTGTGATTTTATGGCCAACTCTGGGTTCCAAGGGATGGGGCTGAGTGCACGAGCCTGAGACAATTCCGCTCCTCCCCACACTGTTCCTTGCTCACCCCATATGCAGCAGAAGGGAAGGGGCAGGACATGGAAGCTGTTCCTCACCCAGTGTGACAGCTGATTGCTCTGGGACGTTAATGACGATTTCTTTGAGACTCTGCACATAACGAATCCGATCCAGGAGCGGGATGAGGAAGTTCAAGCCCTGAGAAGAGGGCAGGATTAGATAGGTGACAGTCAAACTAGAGAGAATTGTGCAAAGACCGTGCCACACACTACAGATGCTGCAGGCAGAGCAAGCACATTTCACACACAGAAGGGATTTCAGTTTCTGAGTGCTTTTAACACTCCACCAAGGGAAATCAGTCCACAGGCAGCCAAGAGGATTTCAGTCTGGGAGAATGAGCCCACCCCTCGGATCCTCATGCAAAGGACGCGCTTCGCTACAGCTTTAGGAACCTGCTGAATCCAGAAGGGGAGAAAAGCTGCTCCTTACAGGCTCGAGGATTCGGTGGAACTTGCCCATCCTCTCCACCACCCAGGCCTCCTGCTGGGGCACGAAGAGCACCCCAATGTTGACGGGCAGCCCAGAGTTCCAGCGGCATGGAGCCGGGGCCAGCCGTGCCGCAGCCTTCAGCTGCTGGGAGTGCTGGGGAACAGAGAAGGAACGGGATTGAGACCAGCACCACACCTGCTCCCCCATCTGGGATCGTGGCCAGGGCGCCAGGGCAGGAACGAACTCTGATGCCCCAAACAAGCCCATTCTCTAAGGGGACACAGGCTGTTCCCACAAGGATGAGGCTCAGGGCCCCAGGGACAGCCTTCTCCACAGCGCAGGGCAGCTCACTCCCACACTAGAGCTTCCTGCACATCTCCTCTCCTCTCACATTCCCCCTGGAATAGGCAGTAAAGCTCCCTGCCACCATAAGGGCAAGGAAGGTATGTGTAGGGCAAGGAAGGTGTGTGTGTGGGTCTCTTCTGCCCCACTCAACCCTATAACCTGGTGAGGCCTGTTCCCCCCAGCCCTCTCTGTCACCTCAGTCCCAGGCCACCCCTCTTCAATAACCTGTCCCTCCCCAGCTCTGGCTGCTTCCTGGACTCCCTCTGAGTTTTCCCTGGGGATTCCCTGGGCACCCACAGCCCCTCACTCCCACAACTCCCCTCACTCCCTCCCACACCTGGCTCCCCCAAACCTTCTTTCTAACCCCCCCCACACATCCCAAACTGGCTCCCAGACCTCCACAGCCCCACACGTCCATTTCTCCCACAACATCTCAGCCCTCCCTCACCACTCCCTATGCCCGGTCATGCCCACTAAACCCCACACATGCTCTGTACCCCCATCCCTGCCCAGTTCCCTCCCCCCAGCACTTTCCCAGACCCCCAAGCCCCC
>NW_021940508.1:6670460-6708083 GCF_001715985.3 Manacus vitellinus | reverse complement strand
CAGCGGCAGCACCGGGCTTGTTCTCGGGCTCCAAACGGGCATTTATTAAAATAGAAACGAACACGAAAAAGTACCGGCACGGCCTTCGCGACCCCGCGGCGAAAGGGGCAGCCCCGATGTCGTGAGGGCGAGAGAGGCCCCGGTGTCATGGCGGCCCCCGGTGCCCAGGGCGGGGGGGAAGCGGCCCCCGATGTTTGGGGGTTCAGTCCCCTGGTGTTTGGGGGGCTCAGTCCCTTGGTGTGGAGGGTTCAGGCCCCGGGTGTTTGGTGGGTTCAGGGCCCCGGGTGTGGGACGAGCAGCCCCCAGGGGGAGGGAGGTTCAGCCCCCGCTGCGTGTGTGAGGGGGTTCAGGCCCCCACCCTTCTCCCAGCCCAGCAGGGCCGGAGTCCCCTCGGCTGCCCTCGGGCAGGGAAGAGCAGGACCTCCTCCCAGGCCTCCCCTTGTCCCGGCCCATCCCCACGCCCCGGCCTGGGATCCGTGGGAAGCAACGGGAATCCAGGGGGGCCCGAGGTAGCCTGTGGGGGGACATGTCTGGGGCTTGGGGAGCCTTGCAGAGACCTCAGGAAGAGGGGTGATACAGACGAGGTATGTTCCAGCTTGTTTCACCCTCTCACCCCTGCCCCCCTTACCTCCCTGGGCTTGGCCTGCAGCTCCCCAGAGTGCTCCTACTGGGGAGCACTCCCAGTGTTGCTCTGGGGTCACCCCCAGACCCCCTCCCGAGGGCCCAGAGTTTGATGTCCCTGTTGCTTCCCCTCTCCCGAGGGACTGAGGTCCTGCCCATCCTCCAGCCCCTGATGGTGCTGCCGGCACACCCCTGCCCAAAGCTGCCTCCTGGTTGGGATTCACCCCACACCTGCCAATGGTGAAAGGCTCCTTGTTTTTGGCAATCTTCTCAGATCCGCGGTGCACGTGCTCTGGAGGCTCTTGCCCAGAGAGGGCTATCCCCAATGCTTCTGCAAAGAGCCCCAGGTCCCCATCCACGTGACAGCCGTGTCTCTGAGCCTTAGGAACCAGGGCAATGGCCACTTCCCTGACTGCCACTGACCCCATGGGGTCTGCCTTGCCCTAAAGGAGTCAGAGGATTGCTTGGAGTGAGGCTGACCCTGCAGAGCTGGTGCCCAGCAAGGCCCAGCCTCTCCCAGTCTTTTAACACAGCCCTGGCCTGGGAGCTGCGCCCAGGCCAAGAGGTGGGTCACTTTGCCTTCCCCAGTGACCCTCCCAGTCCCCACAGACCTGCCCCAAAAGGGGCAGCCCTGCACTGGTAGGGTCAGGGGGAAGAACAAGCACAGCACCTCAGGTCCTATGCATGAGCCTCTTCTGCGCTCCCAGCAACAATAAATACTAATAAATACAAACCCTTCCACACTTTCTGCTTCCACCCCCAGGGCCAATGTGGGTAGTCTTACCCAGAGCCCGGGCCCAACTCTTCACTTCCCATCCACCTCAGCCACAGACAAGTCTCCAAGCTGGGAGCAGCACCAGCAGAAGGCTTGGGCATGTTCCTGCAGTGCCAGGCCTGCTCCTCAGCCCCTGCCCCTCTGGGTGAAGCCCCCTGGGTGATCCCAGCCCTGCTGCAGGGCGTGGTGTCCGTGCTGGTCAGGAGGGTGGACGATGTTTCAAAGCAGTGTTTGCTTGCTGGCCTGTTACTCATCTCTCCCCGGAGTGCTGGACTGGAGGCTCCCCAGCAGCCCTGGGGGGTGAGGAAAGTCAGGCCCGGGGCGAGTAGCAGGGGTTCCTGGGCATCTCTGTGAAGGATTTCAGTTCGTAGGGGATCCCCGAATCCACCTCAATCGACTTGCGGGAGAAAAGCAGCCGGATGTCGTCGTGAAGGTAGATCTTCCCCGACTTGGAGCTGTGAAACCTGCACAGAGACAAGAGCAGGGCTGAGGGACGTCAGGCTCCCAGGCAAGGGCAGGGCAGCCTCAGTGAGCGTCACAACCCCCTTGACTATTCTGGCCCCTGGTCAAGGTGGCTACACTCTGGTTGCCTTCAGGAGGGACAGAGACAGCTGCCCTTGGGCAGGGTGGCAGCTGCAACCATCCCGGAGGAGCAGGCGGTCCCTGCTCCTCCCCAGGGTGACAGGGTCAGGCTGCCACCTTTCCTCCTGTCCAGCAGGCTTGGGACACATTGGAGAGGAACCCAGGGGTGACCCTGGGGCAGGTGCTTTACCTCAGATGCATCAGGTAGCAGAGGACCCTGCGGGGTGGGCTGGTGCCCAGTGGGTCGCTGGAGGCCACGGTGGCCCCCTCCTCCTCCCCCACGGGCACTAGGAAGATGCGATGGCGTAGGAAGGTCATGTGGTTGGCTGGCATGTCCTGGAAGTCGTATGTCACCAAGAACATCTTCACCACAGTCTTGTTGGGGTTAAATAAGGTCTGGGGGTAGAGGGGTAGGGAGTGAGACTGAGAAGGGCACACAGATGGATCTGTAGGGAAGGCATAGGGCATCTGGGAGCAGAAGCAGCCAACCCAAGGATGCAGAAAGCCCCACACCAGCCCCAGAGGGTTTAGCCTGGGGGTCACAGGTCAGTCCTTTCCACCCACCTCCATGCATCCCATCCCATCCCATCCCATCCCCACTGGATGTACACACTCTTTTGCCAAAACCCTGTCCCTCCTCACCAGTCTCTTCCTTCCCTGCATCTCCCACCACCTTCTACCCCCAGGACCTCATGCTCCACTCTGCTGTGCTGTGTTGGTGGCCTTGTACCCCCTCTGCACAAGCTTTTTGCCTGCTGCCTTGCCTAACAACATAATGGTGCATACCCAGCCCAATGGGGGACAACCAGAGCCCACCCAGCCCTGTCCCCAAGGTGCTACTGGAGGCCAGAGAATGACTCACCACTTGGATGGTTCCAGCTTTGGGGACACTGTAACCCTTCTTTCCCAAGGCCTCCAAGTCAATCACTCCCTGGAGCAAAAGAAACAGCATGTGAGAGAGGGAGAAAGCCCAGGGAGAGCCCAGCTGGGACCCACCACGCGGCTGAGACCCCCCCCTTTGCTGGGAACACCTGGCACAAGTCAGCATGAAGACGCTCAGCTCAGTTCCTCTCCAAACCAGGGAATGAACAAGCAGCAACAGAGAGGAGGTGATAGCGAAGCCACAACCATGAGGCATCGGGGCAGTGATCTGCCTGTGCATGTGCCCTCTTTATTTCCCTCTTTGCTTTTTGGGTTCAAGACTGCTCCTGGCACAGCCAGTCATCTGCACGGGTAGGTGGTTGCTTGAGCCACACTCTCCACAGGGGTGCCCAGGGTGCCCCGGGTGCCAGGGTACAGTCCCACTCACCCTCCCCTACAGTGCCAGCCCTCCCTCATCCACGCACCAGGAAAGGTGAGGGCACGCTGTGTTCAGAGATGTCGAAGTAGGTGACGTCAACGGGCAGGGTGACGTGCTGGGGGCAGTAGGAGCCGCTGGCACCAATCTCGGCCATGAAACCCTCGATCCTCCCCGACGGGGCAAAGCGCCCTTTCAGGATGGACTCCTGAGAGGGGAGGAAAGCTTTAGGGAGCTTCAAACACCAGTCCTTCCCCCTGCCTCAAAGCTCCAGGTGAGATCACCCCCACCTCCACTGCACCCACCTATCTGACTTGCCCTCACATGTCCAAAGACCACCCATGAGGGGCCCTGGCTCTGACAGAGACCCACCCTGAACTGGGATAAAACCAGCCATCTAACACAGTGAAGCAGCAAGAGTGCCTTGGCTCAGCCTCACAGCAGCCACCTCAGCAGGATCCAGTTTTTTTGCCTTCCCCAAGGATCTGGCTGAGCCATCCTGCTGGTGGCTGGTGGCTGGTGGCTGTGTGATGGCCACTGCATGCCATGCCCTTTGGGGACAATCAGCCCAGCCCCAAATCCAGGCTTCCATCAGCCCAGCCCCTCAGCCAGGTTCCCATCAGTTTCAGCCTCTCACACCCATTGCCAGTCCAGCCAGGAGTCCCCAAGACCCACCTCCCCCTGTCAGGTGGGCTCTGTTACCTCAAAGTTGCCCAGCAGAGCATGGCTGACAGTGGTGGTGGCCCAGGGTGCTGTGGGAGACCTGGTGCCCCTCCGGAGGCTGCTCCGGAGATGTCGCCTTGGAGAGAGAAGATTGGTGTTGGATTGGAGAGCATGCACCCCTAGCAAGCATGCATTCCCTAGACATTCCATGTCCCTGGGAATGTGGATCCCTCTCCAGATCTCCCATCCCTTTCTTTGCTGGGGGTTGAACCCACTTTACTACTCCCCAGGTGCTGAAGAAACCCCCCAATGCCCCACAGCCTGGGGTCTTGTGGAGGAGAGATGCCTGTGGCAGGGCAGGGCAGGGTAGGGCAGGGAAGAGGACTCAACTCAACCTGAATCTCCCGTGGGGCTGCAGGGTGCAGGGGTGGCCAGGCACCCTGAGCCCCCACGTCCATCCCACAGGGCTGCCAGGACACTCACGATTTGAGGCGCAGCCCGCTCTTCAGCCTCCTCCCGACTGCAGTGCAATCTGCAGAACTCTGGAGGGGACACGAAATGGAGAACTGTGTTAGGGCAGCGATCAGGGACCATGCACCCCTTGCCCTGCCCCACAGCCCCACAAGGGCCCCAGCAGATGGAACTGGCTCCTGTCCATGAAGAGCCATCATAAGCCTCTGCAGGGGTAGCCAGCAGGGCAGCATGAGGACTGGGGTGTCTGGTGGGGATGTGGGGCAGCCCAAATCCCAGAGTGACTCAGCTGGGGATGAGGGTGTTGGTAGCCAACTGAGGGTGCAGCACACAATTCCCACCTTGCAAAGTAGGTCTCAGGACCAGCCCCAGTGACAAGACACCCCCAGCCATAGCCATGAACCAACACCCCCTTGAACCTCCCAGGGACCAGTGACACGTACAAGGAAACTCCCCGACCAGCCTGGGAGAAGTTCAGTCCCCTGGTGATTCATGCAAAGTCCTCAGCAGTGTCACTGGGCAAAGGGGCTTGATGGCCACCCCTGCCCACAGCCAGGATCCTACAGCTACAGGTGGGGGGTTAAAGCCAGAGCTACATTGCAGCCTCCTTTTAAAGACGTCCCCTTTTCAGGGGTTTTCCCTTCTGGAAGCCACACAAAGGGCAGCACAACACAAAGGGATGATGGAGCTGGCTGGCATGACCGGGTGGGAAAACCCAGGGAAGCTGCTGGAGGGCTTCACTCTGCAAGGACAGTGCTGGGGGCAGCTGGACTGGGGGACAGTCATGAAAAAGGCATGCAGGAATGCAGCTGTGCACCTTGGATGGTGTGTCCCAGCTCCAAGCAGCAAGAAGCTACGGTGCCTCTGCCATCAGTTCCTGCAGATCCCTGCACCATGGGATGCCCCGGGTAAAGACAAGAGCATGCCAAGTATGGCATGAGCCTGCTGCAGCTTCAGCTGGCAGGACAGGGAGAGGGCAGGGAGCTGGTCAGAAGGGCACATAAGAAGGGAAGAATCGCAGGCAACTCCTGAGCTGGCAGGGTAGTTGCAAACACTGGGGGTCTGCCCCATTCCTGAGAGCTTGTGGTACCCTGAGGACATGCCAAAAGCTGCAGAAAAGCCAGTGACATCTGTGCACACAACACTGGGCCCCTAGGTCAGAGCATGTCCAGTCCCACTCCCTGCCACCAAACCCTTGCTCTAATGGATATCATGGCCAGGAGTTCAAGCCATCCCACACATCTGCCTTCTGGCTCATCAGGCAGGCAGAGGCCAGATGCTTTTCCCAAGCTTGCTGGTATATCCAGCTTAACATGAAGCCATCAGACACCACATATGGCCCTATGCCATGTGTCCAGCTCTCACTGCCATGGGGATGTTGTCTCCTGTCCAAGCAAGGCTCTCCAGGACAGAAAGCTGGTTGCAAGCAGAGAATCCAGTGACTACAGGATGTCAAGAGCTGGTTGAAATATACCATGTGTCCTGGGGCTGGCTGTCAGCTCCTGCCTTGCTCACACCAGTGCTGCAGCACTAGGACACTACAGGGCACAGTGGACTACATTGCCCACAAGGACAGTCCTGAGCTCCGGGTATCCCCAGGCCATTCCCTGCCCCCCCCCATGAGCAATGCTCACCTTGGCAGCAGGAAGCAGGTGATTCCAGAAAGGGGCCCCCTTGGCATCAGTGCTGCGGCACGCTGTGGGGACGGGGTGGCATGGCAGGACCCTCTTCTTCCTTGCCGGTGGGGACAGGCTCTCATCCTCAGAGCAGGAGTCGGCCACAACCTCACCAGCAGGCAGCAACTTCCTTTTGGCTGGGCAGCTGCTGCTGAAGTGGCTGCTCCCACAGGGTGTTGTCTCCTGGAAGCTCAGGTTGCTGGGCTCAGGACTGAGCGCTGTCTGCGGAGCTGGGGGCTCTTTGCACCCATTGCCCACCACTGACCCTTCATCTTCTCCACCAGCCCTGCTGCTGTGAGCTGGGCTGCTGCCTGGCTTCTCTCTCTTCCCACCAGAGTCCAACTGGGTTGTTTGTGCAATACTGTGCAATTCAAGGTGAAGTACATTGTGGCCACTTGCTGGCTCCCCATTTTCTCCATAGTCTGTGGGATGATCCCCCGATGAGACAGAGCAACTGTCTCTCATGTGCAAAGTACTGCAAGCAATGTGCTGGGGCCAGGAGGAGGAGGAGGACGAGGAGGACGAGGAAACATACTGTGACTTGTCCTCTCTGCTGGCTTTGGGGCTGTGGCTAGGGCTGCCCTCACAGCGGTGCTCCACCACACGCAGCCCGCTGTGGGAGAAGTGCTGGGCAGAGCCGCACAGGGATAACTCCTCCACCAGCAGACCATCCTCAAAGGAATCGTCATCGTCCAGGGAAGGCTGCCCAGGGCCCCCATCGCGCTTGCTCTCCACCCCCCTGTCACCCCAGTGAGTTCGTTTGGGATCTCGCCCCCCCTCCAGAGTTCGCTGCTCAGGGTATCCCCTTTTGACAGCCGGCTGGCTGCCTGCCCGCTGCTCCGTGCTCTCAGAGGAGCTGGAGAGATGGGAGAAGATGGAGACCTGGTAAACCTTCTGGCGCTTGATCTCTGTCTCGTTGTAGCCCATGAGGATGCTGCGGTGGGTGCAGCGCTGCGAGGAGGGCTCCAAGGGCGCCTCTCCACTGGGCCGGGACAGGCTGGGGTCTGTGCTGCGCTCCGGGGGCAGGGACGTCTCTGTGTGGATGTGCCGCATGGAGCCTCACTTGCCTGGACTCCGAGTGGAGCCAGAGTCAGAACAGCCCATGCAGCAGCAGGAGTGGGACTGTAAAGTGCCACAGGTCAGGGTGCAAGGGCAGGGGGTGGAAGCTGGACCCCCCTTGCTCAGGATCTCTGTTTGAGCCCTCCACTATGAAGTGGTCTGCAGCACAGCATCTGAAAAAAGAAGGGTAGGAGGATGGAGATCAGCCTGGGATCCCTACCCTCATCCAGACTTCTGGTTGCAAGAAACTTAGCGGGATACGGGCAGCTCCTCACACAGCCCCACTTGAACCTCCCGCTCCAGGGACAGGAAGAGGAATTAGGCTGGTTTTGCTTTCTGGGGAACCCTGAGGCATCACCCACCTGCAGGTTCAGCACTTCCTTCCCAGCCGGGGCAAGGAGAGAAGTCTCCAGCCAGGCAGGAGACTACTGGGGACAAGTCTGGACAAGTGGGGAGGAAGAGGCCTGCCCTCTGCCAGGGACTTGACGTGCTTGTGGTGCTCTGGAGCACAGGAGTCAGGCAGGTCAGACCAGTCCCAGAGGGACTCAGGCCTGTAATCCCTCCTTTGGGCAACAGCAACAAGATCTCCCAGTGCTGGCCAAGACAACCTGGTGCCCTACAATGCCAGCCCCACAGGAGGGACAGGAACCTGGCCTAGCATCCCTGTTACCTCTGCCAGCTTGGACCAGGCGCTTCCACCACCTAAATCAGCATCTGGGTGGTACTAGGGCCACCATCCACCCACTCCTGCCAGCCCCAAGGGCCTGGCCTCCTCCATGCTGCATGGCACCTCGCTTTTGGTTCAGCCCAGCTTGAGAGCTGTGAGAATCCTGTCCAGGAGTTTTTCAGTTCAGCAGACTGAAGAAAAACTGCCCACGCCTGGCAGCTCTGCCTGATGTGGAGCAAGGGCTTAGGGGCGAGTGAGCAATAGGGAAATTGGTTCTGCAGGTAAATCAAGGCTATCTGGAGAGCAAGGCTGCATGTGGTATTTTGACCCTGCCACAAAGTGGTAGGCCAGGATGGTTGAGCCCAGGAACTTTATTTAAAAGGAGTGATAAAAGTAATGCATCAAGATATGCTGGGGGCTGACTGGTTGGAAAGCAGCTCAGCAGAAAAGGCCCTGGGGGTCTTGGTGACCATGAGCCAGCAATGTGCCCTTGTAGCAAAGAAAAACCAGTGTCCAGGGCTGCACTAGGCACAGCATTGCCAGCAGGACAAGGGAACTGATCCTTTGTCTCTGCTCAGCGCTGGTGAAGTCACCTGAGAGTGCAGCAAAGGGACACCAAGGAAAAATTAAGGGACTGGAGCATCTGTCCTGTGAGAAAAGCTGGGAGAGATGGGACTGTTCAGTTTGGAGAAGAGAAGGCTCAGGGGGATCTTATCTATATATATATATCTATATCTATAAGAGGTTCCCTCTGAACATCAGGAAACACAATTTTTTTTGTTACTTTGAGGGTGACTGAGCACTGTAAACAGTTGCCTAGAGAGGTAGTGGAGTCTTCATCCTTGGAGATATTCAGAAGTCATCTGGACACAGCCTTGGGCAATGGGTCTAGGTGGCCCTGCTTGAGCAGCAGGGTTGGATCAGACACCCTCCAGATGTCCCTGCCAACCTCAGCCCCTCTGTGTAGCCCACACCAGTGCAGCCTGCCCTGGCTGCCCCCCGCACTCACCCCTCTGCAGCAGAACCCTGCTTATCTCCGGATTAACTTCCCTGTCCCACAGCAGGCGGTCGTTGGCACAACCAGCTGAAGACACCTGCCAGTCAGGCACCCCCCAGAAGCGCCGTGGCTGCCGTGGAATGGCTCCCACCATCACGGGGTGCCTCCGAGCCTCTGCAACGTCCTCTCCAGCTCTTCAGTGTCCACAGGGGCTCTGGGGGGATGGAAAGTGGAACATGCAGGGCTGCAGTGTTTCAGATGCTTTCCAGGAGTAGGGCAGGAGGGTACTGCCCCTCTGCGGGGTCACACAGCCAGGGAAGGCAGCTTTTAGTCTCAGCCTTTCCCAACCACCCAAACCAAAGGCCACATACATCTCAACCATCTCAGGCAGTGCTATCACCCCGACTGACACTTAACCACAAGTACTTTAAGCTAAGCTGTGAACTCTCATACCTGGATTGTATTTTACATCCCCTTTGCATGCCTTCCTGTATGAAACCCTGTGCATATGAACAGATTCCTCTTTCTTTCTGGTGACCATTTCATGCCTTGCTTTACAAGACACTGCAGCAACCCCTGGGCCTCCAGCTAGCTCCTGGTCTCATGTTCACCTCCTCCCCCTTCCACCCACTGCACAGGACACTTCAGGCCCTACAGATAAGGAGAAGAGCTTGGAATTGTTTTCTTCCAATAAGAGGTGACAGTCAGGAAAGGCAGAAACAAGGAGCCTGACAGCCCTGAGCCATGATGACCCCCCACCAGCTTTCCCCAGCACAAAGACAACAGTCCTTTCATGTGCACAGCACTCACCTGCTCAGATGTGCCCTTGATGCACAGCTGAGATTTGCAGATGCAACACAGCTCCCCTGCAGTCATAATCCACCGGCACTGCAGCTTTGATGCCTGAAAGAGGGCAGAGAGGAGAGTCAGCCCAGGCAGCAGCTCATATCGAAACATCTTCAGAGTGGGCAGGAGCCCTAGGACACCTCCACCCTCAGCACCTCTGTGGAAGGGCAGCTCACGGGCTTTGCCAGCCCAGGAACCTCCAGATGAAGGAGGAAAAGGTGCCTGCCCTCCCCACTTCCCTCCACATGCATCCCTCAAATGGGGGCTCGCTGCAGCAGCCATCCAGAGGGAAGTCACCATCTGGGCATCCCATGTTAGCAGCAAGCACTGCTCTGAAAGCTAGAAACAGCACGGCCAGGCAAATGAAGAAAAACCTCAAATGGATGTTCAGAGGCACCAACATTCAAGTGCAAACCCCCTCTGGCACCCTGGTCTGGCAAGTTCTGCATCCCACCATCTTGCAGGTGGGAAGGCAGCTTCAGCAGGTCACTCACTGTGCTCACTGCCTGACCTCACCTGCCCCAGGAAACAGGCTGTTCTTTCATTATGTTTCCAATAAGATTTGTAATTACAGGCTGCCAGGGCCAGTCCCTCAGACTCGGACAGCCCAAAAGCCACTGTCAGCAGTAGTGGGGAAGGGCACTGACAGCAACCAGCCAGAGCAGGACTTGCTGAGATAAAATACACTGGCACCCAGGGGGCACTTGCAGTTGGGCAAATCAATGTTGCAGCATAATAAACCTCGGGTCCAAAACCTCAACAAGCTTTTTGCAAAGACCAGCTCCTCCTGCACCCCACATGAGGCCTGCACCAAAGCATGTAGGAAAGCAAGTAAATGCCCTCATTTGCTGGTGGATGCTGAGGTGGTAACATGCTGTGCTCTGCCTGCCTTGAAGGTTGCTGTTTCCCTCCTCCATCTCTGGGGGAGACTTTTACCGTGACTTGCGTGGCACAGTCAACCACTGGGAAGCAAAATCAGCAACCAACAGCAAGAATCATCGTGGTGCAGTGGGAGAAAGTGTGTGTCCCTGCCAGAACAAATACAGTTTCACCTGAATCCTTTCTTTCTCCTTCCCACGCCCTCCGAAGTCACAGCCATTTGCTCCCCAACAGCAGCTGCCTTTCAGGAGAATGGATCCATCAGGAGAGGCTGACCTGCTGACACCACAAACCCACCCCAGCAGAGACCTAGAACGCAAGGGGGGCTGCACCATGTTTTGCCAGCCCAGATACTGTTACTTGAAGTATCGTGTTGGAAAATGCCAGAATTCCTCAGCCCACCCAAAAGTGTCTTCAATTACACCCTGGGATCTTCTTGTACATCCCCCCGGAGGAGTGCCCATCAGCCTGGGATGGAGAGCAGCTGGAGCACAGCATTGCTTTGCACCCTCTTCAAGATGCAAGACACTGTGTCCAGGGGAGGTTCTCTTAGCTGTGTTTAGCTCTGCCTCCCAGGGCACTCCCAGCCAGCTCTCGGTAGGGCTCAGCCTCTGAGAGCACCCACAGAGCAAGACAACAACACCAGGACCAGGGACTCCTGCATTCCAAGCAGGGACAACAAGGAGAAAGCACCTGATCATCTCTCCCTTTTCCTCCCCTTGAGCCAGGCATTGCCAGAGCCCCCCTTCTGGTCACACGCATGGGACAGAGCCAGGTCCAGGTCCAGCACAGGTACCATCCCCTGGATGCAGCACATGGGACTCCACATGCCCAAGCCAAGGGTTTGGCCCTCTCAAGCCCAAGTAATGCTGATTTTGCCAGTGTTTTAGCCTGTGCTGGTGGTCTGACTCTCAAATATGACTTAAAGGGCTTTGCCTCTTGAGGGAAGCCCAGCCAGAGCTCCTCCCACTCTCTGCCCTGCTCTTGCCAGGCTCCCAGGCCCCCTCAGTGCTCAGAAGACAGGAGGGGCCCTGTGCTTTTGCCAGGATCTCCCAGCACCTGGATCTGGAGCTATGCCAGGCACAGCTTTCCTCTATTCCTTTGCCTGGGGAAGGGCACCATGCTTCAACAGCCAAGAAACACCCAGTGCCAAAGCACCTGCAGGGAGGGAGTGTGTCCCAGGCACTGGGACAGAAACACTCTGTTCCTTGGGGACACCAAGCCACTAGATCCTGACACAGAATGACACAGAGAGGGTCATGAGACTTGGCTTACCTGCTGGTTCCATTCCTATTAGCACATCCAGGGGGAACCCAGGATTAACAGACCATGGTGTCAGCCTGGTGGCAACAGTGCAGGATGGTGGGTGAGGAAGGGTCCCTGTCTGGGCGATGCAGCAGCTGTACCACATGCCTGCAGCCTGCAAAAGGACTGTTGCTGTTTCAGCTGTACTGTGCCAGCTAGAAATGAGGTGGGATGGGTGCAGGGCAGCTCTGCCAGCCAGGGAGGTGTCTGTCATGGGGCAGGATCTGCAGAGCCCTTGGAAAGGGGAGCTTGGCAGGGCTGGCAGCTTAGCACTGGTGCAAGGAAGAAAGCCAGAGCTATGCCTGAAGGGGCCATGCTTGCCCAGTGGGGATCCATGTGGCTTCCCAGACCAGCACTGCCAGCCAGTCAAGGGGACACATGGCTAGTGGAGAAGAGGTTTTGGCCTGGGCACTGCTGGCTGGGGCAGAGCACCATGCTCGGGGGCTGACAGAGCCAAAAGGAGTCCTTCCACCATTTAGACCAGAAAAAAACCCCAAACCAACCCCTAATTGGCTTTTACTGCCTCCCTCTCTCCTGCTTCGTCTCCTGAGAAGTGGTAAGGAGACATTTCCAGCCTCACTGGGGGTGAAGCAGGAACCACACAGCCAGGAAGTAGAAGGGCTGTCATTACAAGAGGGCATATAGTCATTCTAAGAATGCGCAGAGCACAAGGCAAGAGAAGAGGCAACGGAAACTGCTGGAAACAGACTGTCTGGAGGATAAATCACAGCTCCATTGGTCCTATCTGAACCCAGGGAGAAGGGAGGAAATCTAACCAGTGCAAGTGCAAACACAGGAGCTCCCTGGCACAGTCTAGAGCAGAGCTTGCAAAGTGCCAGCAGGCAGAAAGTTTCCGTCACAACCCTGAGGGATGGCACCACTAGCAGTAATGCTGCCACCGGAGAAGGGTTTCTGCACAGCATGACAGATCAGGCGTATCACCACCAGGAGAGAGACAGACTACCTCCAGCACTGTCCACAGGAGAGGTGGCAATCCTGGGGAGAAGCTGGCTAGAGAGATGCTAGAGGAGTAAACTGCGCCTGAAGGGAAAGATGACCAGTAGCCATGGCTCTGGCACTATCCTGGAGTTCAGGTTGGGGTTGAAGGAGCTCACACTTGGTGGAAACAAGGGGGAGGGACGAGGGGAGGGAGTGAGAGAAGATGCAGAGGGAGGGAGCATCCTTGTCCCACTGCAAGGGCAAGTGCTGCTCTTGGGGGTCCTCAGGAGGCCTCCTGCCATGCCAGATTTATGCAGCTGCAGAGCCTCACTCAGTGCTGGCCCCTGCTAGTAATGGAGGGAAAGCCCGAGCCCAGAGGGGAAGGATTGGGCAAGAGGCAGTGCCTGTGTTAGGAGTGCAAGCTCCTGGAAACCACCAGACACAGCTTCTACAGAGGCAGATCCGACACCTCCCTCTGCCCGCAGCACGGCGTTCGTGAGGTGCTGCTGCTGCCCTTCCTCCCTCCCATCCCGTAGGAGGGGGCACTGACGGGGGTGCAGAAGCCCCTGGGGACAGAGCAGCCCGCTCTGCAGGGCACTTTGCTGGGGGTCCAGGCTGCAGCAGGCTCCCGAGGGGCTGAGGTCTGCCCAGCAACATGCGACGCCTCCCCAGCCCCACACACAGGTGCCGCAGGGACTGAGCCCTTCTGCTCGGCTAAGTCAGGATAACACAATGAAACCTCTCCCGGGAGGTGGGGGAGCCGGAGCAGAGCTCCCAGCCCAGGGACTTACCCCTTCTCCCTCCGATGCCCCACGTCGTGGCATGGATCGCCTCTGCACACCTTGCCCAGGTGCCTCTCGTGCAGCCAGCGATGCTGACAATAGCCGCCAACTGGGAAGGGGGGCTCACAGGGTCTGCAGGCAGATCCCATTATGCGACGGCCACCTGTGTATAGCTTTCCCCCCACGTCCAACCTCTCCCCGCCAGCCTCCCCTCCATGCACGGCTGCCCCTCTTCCCAGGAAAGCACAGTCAAAGAATGAAAAGCAGCTTAAAATCCGGCAGGACAATCGGGCAGCTCTCCAAAGCCGGCAGCACCCCCTGCCCACCCAGCCCAGCAGGCTCAAACCTCAGCAATACAGCCCCACGGCTGCCCAGCTCCAGCGTTCGACCGGGAGCCCAGGAAACCTGCAGCAGGCAGGGCAGGGAAATCCCATGCAGCAGCCGCTTACAGGGAGGACAGCCCAGGTTGAGGACAGACCTTTGTCTCTGCCTGCCTGTCTCGCTCGCTCGCTGCCGGAGGAGGAAGAGGGGGGCGATGGGGGACAGCGAGCAAAGATAACACCCCTAGGAGGGATGTCACAGCCACGTTAATCACTTGGAATTCCAGCCAGCACAGACCCGGGCGCCGCAAATATGGGCAGCAAATGGAGATGCTCAAAGCTCTGAAATAATTGGATCCTTTCACAAGAGCCGAGCCCAGAATCCAGCACAGGAATTCAGTCCCTGCTGGAAGTCGAGAGATCAAATACACGGAGAGAGGCGCAGCACAAGCAATCCTCAGCCACCGCTGTATCCAGCTCCAGAGCTCCTGGCGCTGCTCTAATCTCAGGTGCCTTCCCAGCGGGAGCGAGGGAGCACCACAGCGGAGAGCACGAGTGCCCAGCAGAGCCCAGCTGAGGACCGGCCCTTTCCCATCCAACTTACTCTACTTGTGGCAAGGTGCAGAAGCGCTGCCAACGCGAAACAGGGTTTTGTGAAGAAGACTAGCGGCCTCGGAGCCTTGCTCGACCGGAGGAACAGTCCATGGGAAGGAGACCCCGAAGCTGCCGTCTGGCCTCCGCAGCCCTGCAGGGGAGATGCCTGGCCCGGCAGGCTTCCCAGCCCGCATCACATTCCCGGCGAGACGCGCACACGGCACATGTAGGCTCCTGCTCGGCGCCTCAACGGCAATGAAAAGGCACAGAGGCTTCTGCCAGAAAACAAAGAGGCAGCGGCAGAGCTGGGGGTGGGGAAAACTCTCCGCTGCCCAAGAGGATCCCTGCAGAGGCAGCAGGATGCTGCTGGGCTCCACCGCGGCTATTCAGCCCCGCGAGCCGGAGGTGGCACCCACTCGCCCGGCACAGGGAGTCCGGAGGGCAGGCAGCTCCCATTCCCCTCCCCGAGTAAGGGCCGAGTGGGAAGTGCTGGAGGACACAAGCCAGGCCCAGGACAACAGCTGTCCACAAGCAGCGAATTCCTCCGGGCTGGCTCTGCTTCATAAAAAGCTGCTTCCTTTCACCTTGATGTAGCTGCCGTGCACCATCGTCCACAGGGGAAGGTGCAGCCGGCACCTCGCCTGCCAGCCTTGGGGAGCCCCAGGGTGCTGGCCTTGCAGCACCACAGTGGCCTCAGCTGTCACCCTGAGGCAACAAAGAAAGTACCTGCAGTGAAAGTGAGCCCCTGGCCACCCAGGCACAGGGACATGTTGGCCAGCTCCCTTCCAGTCCTCTTGTCCCTCTCCAGGGGCGGTGGCCTGAGGGACAGGGACCCTGGCCACTGGGTGACCGTGCAGACTGGCTGCTTCAGGTCAGACCTTGATGCCAACTGCAAGCAATGGAAAATTTTCCACCACTGGTGATTACAAAGTCACATGCCTATGTCGCCAGTTACAGGATGGCTGTGAGAAGGCAAGTGGGTCTTGGCAAAGGGGCCACTTCTGCTCTGTGCTTGCATGACACCTGAGGTCTCTGGCCATGACCAGGGCTGCCACATCTCAAGTTCGATAAGGGTATTTGTCCAAGGGAGGCATCCCCCAGGTCCAAGCTGGACTAGGCCCTCACCATTCTAAGTAATGCACAAATGTTAGCAGTAATAGTCCTTTTTACTTGATCTCCCAAGAGGAGGAATAACATCCTGGGGTTGGTGTTATCAGAAGCCCTGCAAACCCTATTCCAACCTGTTTAACTCAATTCCAGTGGCAAGGCAACCACTTACAGTAACTCCCATCCTGTCAGCTCCCTGTCCTGGGCAGTGCACCATGGGAAGCCTGATCTACATGTGCAGCATGAACAGCCCAGCCCGTTCTCCAGCACCACTAGCTGGGTACAGAAATAGGAGCCTCTGACAGGGAGCTCTGGCAGTGGGGTGACGCTTTCTGAGCCAGGAGAAGACAGCACAGAAATCAGCAGGTGATGGGATCCCTTTTGCTCCCACCTCTGCTCTCACCTCTCTTCTCTCTCTGTTCACCACTGTATACAGCCCCAGGCATCCACAGCCCCCTCTTTGCTCCTTACCAAGCCAGCTCCTTCTGTACCCTGACGCCCTGTAGCCATCCACACTGCCTGAACCCAGATGCACACCACTTCACCTTCCCCACATCCTTCACATGGCAGCTGGGTTCTGTATCCCCACAAGTGTGCTCTTCTTCATACCCACCCCAACCTCCACCACTCGCAGGTCCTGCCCTGTTTCCTC
The DNA here is from genome assembly GCF_001715985.3 of Manacus vitellinus. Lineage (NCBI taxonomy): Eukaryota > Metazoa > Chordata > Aves > Passeriformes > Pipridae > Manacus > Manacus vitellinus. Next base: position 6,691,851 of record NW_021940508.1, on the reverse strand, counting down.
AACCCCCCAAGGGTTGTCCCCAGCTCCTTACCTGTGCTCTGTTGCCTCCTTATTGCTGCAGCTCACACCTCAACTTACCCCATTCTCCTCCCACCCCTGGTTTGCACACATCTGCAGCCCCACCAGCCCATGCCTCCTCACACACACTCCTCTGATGAGTCCCTGAGACCCACCTGAGAGAACCACGGCAGCATCACCTTTCCCTACCTCCCCAAATGGTCACTGGGCACCGCAGAGCAGAGGAGAAAGTCCCAGGGATGCTGAATTACTCTGATCAGCTCCGGACACAGGCGTCAAATCTACACGGCAGAGAGAGCAGGCCAAGTGTCTGCAGTGGGGAGGGCAGCAAGGGTTGTGCACACAGGATTTGCCTGGTGGGAACTGCCCATCCCCACTGCAGCCCCTCTTGCAATACACTTCCTTTTACTGTAAGAGCCCGTAAGAGCCCTGCAAGGGAGGTGCTTGAGCACAGGCACTCGGGCCTCCCTCTTGGTTACCAAGCTGCAGCCTGCAGATAAGGCTGCAGCAGCTGTGGGGACATTCAGCATCTTTTCCACTCCCCGTGCTAGATGTGTATGTGGCACAGGGGGAGGAGATACCACATGCAAACACACACACACGGCTGTGCACACCCACCCAACTCACCCTTATCCAGCAGCGATTTAGAAAAGCTCAGGTCTAGCCCAGGCCAGAGCAATGACATGGGCTGGACAGGCATTCGGGCCATAAAGGCGAGGCTTTATCCATCTTTGATTGTAAAGAGCTGGACACAACCAGGGCTACAGCAGGGAAGGAGGATTTGTGCTATGAATTCAATGTCCTGCTCCTTGTCACGGAAAAGGAAAGCCTTCCCTTAGGACTGCAGGTGAGAAACACCCTGCTGGAATTAGGAAAAGGGTGTCACAGTTTTCATCTGTAAACACTCATACTGTTGCCCGTAATGAAGTCAAACACATGAGAGAACAAGCCCCTTAGAAGGGAAACAAGGGGGTAGGAGGGACTGTCATGTCTGACTGCAGGCATATCCATACACAGGGCAGTGGGAGACCCAGTCTAGCTCCTATTACATCCTGTGAAACTGGCAAACCTCCTAGTCCTCACACACTGAACCACCCATGGGGTCCCACTGACAGCAGAGCTGTCTGCCCAGTGCACCTGCCGCCCCCTCCACAGGGGTTCCTGTAGGGCTGCCAGGGCTCTGAGCAATGCACATGGCCAGGGATGCCCTCTGGATGGAAGGGGAAATCCACCTGGCACCTGGGTGTTGCATGGAGATGGAGAGGAAGACAAAACTGGTTCAAACCAGGAAGAGGCTGGAGAGGATGTGCCCTTGGGGCTATCCGGCACGTGCAACCTGTAGGGACTGGGGCACTGGCATATCAGCATCCTCCATCTTCATGGAAGCAACAGTGAACAGGGACAGGCTCAAGAGGCAGCTGCATTCCCATACAACCCTTGTGTGCAGGGCACGAGCTCCCACATCAGTCTCTGCAAGAACCCTGGGCAAACTCTGCCTGCTGCCACTGTTGCACCCATGTCTTTTTCTGCTGCTTCTGTGGGAACACACAAAGCTCAGAGACCTCATAAACCAACCCAAGGACACTGGGTCCAAAACGCCTTCAACTCTGGTGGCAGCCATGCTGTTGAGGACACAGATGTCCCTCAAGACCTGACCCTGCTAGGCAGACAGAGCCTGTGAGGTACCTGAGAGCTCTCCAAGTGCTACCAGAAACCAGTTCATCTCCAGCCGGGCAGCACTTGTACCCGCAGCTGGGAACAGACCTCAGGGGCCTCTTGGCCCAGACCACCAGATCCTGCTGCTCTCAATACTCACGGGTGTTGTAACAGGGATAATCCAAATGATACCAGAATGTCCAGAGCATTACTGAGTAACAAGTGGACTGATGAGGAAGTGAGAGCCATCACAGCCCAGTGTCAATGAGCCTGAGGGAAAGGCTGAAAGGAGCAACTTGAGAAGGGATCTGGGGACTAACAAAGGTTCATGGCAATGTCCTAGACATTGAAAATCCATATAAAAGCATCTGGGGAGCCTGGACATCCACCCAGCCTCTGCCAGATGAGAGGGCAGACGTAGCTCCTGCTGCAGGCCAGCTTGACCCAGGCACCATGGCTACGAGCAGACCGCTTTGCTCTGGTTCATTACTCTTGCAGACAGGATGGGGCAAACACTGTAAACACCCTCTGAGCACTGACACACCAGACACAGGCTTCTGCAGCGTCAGAAGGGGTCAAAGCTTGGAGGTACAATAAATCGCAGAGTGAGACCGTTTCTGAACACAAGGCTGATAAGACTGCCAGCAGCCTTCTTGCAGAAGGACAGGATCAGGAAAAGAGCAACCGTGAGAATAAAAGGTTGGCAAAGAAACAGAAAACACTGGGAGCAAATAATTCTTTCCAGACAGTCCTTTGGGTTCATCTCATCCTCCATCTGCTGAGGATGGTCAGGCAGCTGGAACCTCTAAAAAGGCTACTGGTGATTTCCCTTCCAATCACCGCTGTCTCTGGGACAGGCATCATGGGGAAGATAAACCTGGAGCCCATCCAGCTGGAGGGCTGGGGGCCAGCATCCTCACCAGCCTTCCAACAACATCAGCACCCCCTACAGATCATGGCTCTGTGCTGCCAGCAGAGCAGGGAGAATGATTTACACTCTGTGCTTCACTGCCCACATGCTTTTTGTGCTCACGTGGGGAGGAAGTAATGCGGACCTTCAGAGAGATGGGTGCTCCAGCTAAGATAGGCTGGGACAAGTCAATGAGCTGAGCAATGCTGCTAAGGCACTGCCTCCATCTTCTGGCACAGTTAATACTGTGTGGATGAGACCAAGATAGGACAGAACAACACCCTGACTCCTCCATTTCCCTCCAAGCCAGTCGGTCCAATAGGCCATTGACATTGCCAAGCACTCCGAGAACTGCAGAACTGAGGAACAACAATGGTGGGAAGGGCCCTCAGAGGGTTTTGGTCCAATCCTGCTAACAGCAGGGTCAAGCTCAAGCAAATTGCTTGGGGTTTGCCCCTGGCAAGGGCTGAAAGTCACCGAATGCGTAGATTGCTTCCCTTCTCTGGGCCCTACTCCAGAGTCTAACTGCCTTGCAGGGAAATATTTTTCCTAATATCTAATTGGAATTTCCCTCATGTGCTATTACCTCTCATCCTGTCCCTGGGCACTTCCCGAGAGAGCCCAGCTCCAGCTTCACTGCAAATCCACAGCTTCCAGCAGCAGTGAGAGCCCACCTTGCTGCCTCCCCTCTGCCTGGCTGCACTAGCCCATCACTTTCAGCCTCTGCCCACGGCAGCACACAAGAAGCCAGAGCTCATCTCTGGAGACTGTTGGAGCCTGCTGGGTTCCCTCCTGCCAGGAGTGCCTCTAGGAAGGACAAGAGGTACCTGCACCTGCACACCTGGAGGATGCTGAAAAAAGAGTCTTGCCTCAACACTGAGATTAGTGGGGGCTGCTTTTGTTCAAGTATCTGATCCTTGCTCTTGCTGGTAGCAATACCAGTGCCTGCTGCAACACACCTAGGTGATCCTGAGACAGGAGCCCCAGTCAGCTGTTCCAAGAAGTCTGGCCCTAGACAGAGAGTGCTTTGGTTTTGCCCCTGTAGCACTGATACCAAGCCTGCCTCCCTGCGAGAGACCTCTCCTCAGGAGAGATGAGCAGGACAATTAGGAGTCCAACGCTGCAGAGACCAGCTGGGCTAGATGGAAACACAACAGCCCAGAGCAGTCCCTTCCTTGAATGAGGGAAGCAGCCAACTGTGACCCCTGCAGTACTCTCAAGGGTCTGCAGCAGAGCCCAGATTACACAAGGGATTTTGGAGCCAACAACAAACCACGTCCTCAAATCTCCAGCACATCATCTGCATCCCAGCTCTCCCTCCATGCTGTGTTTACTCAATCCAGAGCTATCTGTTCATCATTCTCTGCTCCAGCAGATATTGCTCATTTACCATCCTGCACTTGCTCTCTCAGACAAGATGTGAAGGTTACTGGGCAGGATCTGACCAGTACAGAGACCTGCTCAGCTTGCCCAGAGCTGGCTGGACACCCCACAGCCTGCAAGGGGATGAAGATCCACCCCATGCCCTGGAGGCAGGGATACCTGGTTGCTGCACTTCTCTCTTGCAGTGCTTATCTCTGGTACCTCCTGGGTACTAAGGATGCCCCAAGCCTTTCCAGGATAGCAGCATACCCACAGCTGGAGATGTGGCCAGAGAATAGGTTTAGCATGTAGCTAAGATTCCAGCCTGTTCCCAAGCCACAGGCATTGCCTCCACCTGCTAAGCCCTGTGGCTTTCCCAGTTCTCCTTCGGCACCCTCACCCCACCTCCCAGGGACCTGGCATAAGCTGCCAGACCCTTGGGCTCTCTTAAAGCCCTGTCCTGGACAAGCACCTGCCTTCTGCTTCCTGCTGACTCATTCCCCAGTGATTCAACCCCTCCTGACTAACTCACCATTTCTGCCACAGGCCTGTTCATGCAAGGGGAGTGTTTGTGTATTTGTGTGTGTGTGTAACAATGGCACAGACTCTGCAAGGCAGCAAACTGGGCAGGAAGCCTGGCCTGGCCATGCCAGAGCCCTCTCCTCCTGCAGCACCCAGTGGCAGGAGGGGTGGAGGTGACACTGCTGGCTCAAGTCCACTGTGGGGAAACAGGGCAGAGAGGCAGGCTGGGAGTGCTGTCCTGTGCCAGCACTGAGATAAGGAGTGACTGGGGGAGGGCTTTTTCCAGGCTCTGAGGCTGTCTGCCAGCGAACCCACTCCTTTTATCAGCCCTCCAGCAGCCTGACCCCCAACGCTGGCTGTGGGAGGGTTACCCGGTACTGCTGCAGCTCAGATCCACAGGTGAGACATCTGCCAGCCAACCTGCCTTTGGGTACAGCCAAACATGCCCCCCCAGGCTGTGCCTCTTCCCAGTTTTACTTTCAAGGGTGGAGAGTCTCACAGGAGCCACAAAAGGACTTCTTCTGAGTATGGCTATGGTCAGCTGGCATCAGCTAATGCCACTGGGCATGCAGGGCCCACAGGCTTGGCCAGTTCCTGAGTCTGGACAGTAGGAACCATGCACATGATCTATGCACACACGTCTGCAGGCTGCTCCTCTGACTGGCAATTCCCTAATGCTCAGGGTTGAGGCTCAAAAAGGCTTTACCTCATATTCTTTCCCTTCTCTTTTCCACAGCATCACCCCTTCCGAGTGCTCCCCAGCTAACCTCAGTCTCCTTCTCAGAGAGGATCAGAGCAGATACAGGTGATAGGAGGGAGATGGCACTGTGCAGCTGTGTCAAGCCCAGCGAGAGCTCCCAGCAGGCAGAGTGAGCAGCTCTGCACACCCACCTGTCAAGGAGCACCGGAGAGCTTTGGTGTGGGCAGAAGATGCTGGTCTGTGCAGCACACCTGGTCACAGGCCTGCACCTCTGCCTGTTGTAGCTGGAGGATCCATTTTCCATTGACTATAGGAGAAAATCGCTGGGATTATACAGGCTCTTCTCTCCTCTTTTCCTCTCCCCATCCCCCAGGTCAAAGTCACGCTGGTACCTCTCACCCAGGAGTGCTTGGCGAGCTGAAGCATTTTGACACACAGCAAGGTTACTCAGGACAAGCCTTGCTGTTGCTGCAAGAGGACAAGTCGGTCAAGCATCATGTCTCCAGCAGGGTCACACAGCCCCAGCCAGGAGAGAAGGCTCTGACACCCTGGAATGAAGGCCAGAGTAAACCATTCTTTGGCCAGGGAGCAACAGACAATAATTTGGGCTGGGATGTCACATATTAATAGGCATAAAGAACAACTCTCTGCCAAAGCTCAGAACTGCATGCCAGAATTGCTGCTTTTCTCTGGATTTTTAAATTTTTGATCCTTGCCATGCCTGTGCAGAGCCTTTTCTTCCTTCTCAGGGCAAAGAAATCTAAGGTTTTGTCCCATAAAGTTCTGTAGGCTCCAAGAGCTTCCCCTGCACGCCCCTTCTCTTGTCAAGATGATCCAGTTCTTGGAGTTCACGACATTGATGCTTCTGCTGAAATGGTTCCTGGTTTCAAGAACAGGTCAGCTACCAAGGTGGGCACAGTTATGGTTTCTGAGAGCTCCAAACCAAGAGTTCCCTTTCTGTGTTCTCTTTCTTAGGACACTGTGTGGTCCCACAGTTCTGGCTTTCTGGTGCTGAAAAAGTAGAGCAGCCTCCCAGCCGTTAACTTAGCTGGTAGCTGCAGAGACCCTTGTGAGGTATTCCCTGGAACCAGCTGTCATGTCTGAGGCAGAGCCCAACAAAGCATCAGTCCTTTGCTCCAAAATTCACATTCAAGGTCATCTGATCCAACACAAAGATCAGAAGTGGAATTCCTTTAAATGAACGATCAGATGGGGGGAGCATGCCTGTGCCCGGGGACAAAGTGCCTGCTAACCCAGCCTGACAGTTTTAAGGACTAAGCCACCTTTTGGGCAGTGACACAAATCCAGGTTTGCTAAAATTGGAAAACACACTGTGTGGCTCACAGCTGGCGCTCACCCCTCCTGCAAGCTGGAAACCCTTGTTGTCTCAGCAGCCTTTAACACCCCTCAGCAAGGGGATGCTCCTGCAGTCAGTCCTCCATACATATACTGGGTGGATTGGATGGCTGGCTCATGCCACCTGAAGCTCGAGATGGAAACTATCCCTATTCTCTTTTTACCTTGTTGTGAGAAGGGAAACAGAGGTTTGTGCCATCCATCCATACCCAAGCTCCTTATGCTGGACCCTCTGCTGCTCTGCCCCATGGGGCATCCAGAGCAGACAACATTAAGCAGATGGGCTAGGAAAGCAGTGAGAATTGGGCTTTCCTGCCTGACTACACATGAAAAAATCCAGTTTTAGCTTGGGTAGGCATGCACCAGGGACTGTCTCCTATTCTGCATTTTAGAAAGACCCTCCCTTGCAGGCACTGACTTTTACCTTTTGCTGCCTTCACCAGCCCAGAGCAGGCTGGAGAAGCCCAAGTGCTGGTACACCAGTGATACTGCAAATTCAGGCACCATGTGTGGGGGCAGCTGCAAATGCAATAGGGGGAAGGGGGCAGAACAAAACCAAACCACTCAAAAATCCCAAGGCAGGTCTCCAGCCTTGTGTTCAATAATAATTTTTCTCAGGATACAGTTCCAGTTTTCACCTAGTTTTAAAGCTCTCCACAAAGTTGCCCTCACTGACTTTCACAAATTCTTTTCTCTGCCCCAGTTCCAGCAGGGACCTCGATCTGTGCTGCCTCCCAGCAAAAGGGTCTCCATGACCTTTGTAATTCAACACACTGGGAAAGGCTCAATCCATTCCCTCTATTCCTAGCCCAACACAGACCTTAAAAGCCCTCTTTGTTCCTGTTACAAACCCTATCCCACAACCATGGCTTAACCCTTAGGGCACTGCCTCAAATGAAGAGAGTTTCACAGAAGCAAGGCAGTTCCAGGCATCGCATGGATGGGAAGCTGGACCCACCCTCCACTTACAAAAGAGCTGTATAACAATCTGCTGGTGGCTTGCAGGATGCATAAGATACACAAAACAGGGTGGGAGGGATGTCTGGCCATGCTCATCATCATTACAAACTACTGTGCCCCACACTGATGCAGCGACATGGGCCGGGGTCAGGCTCACAACTCTTCACAGTTTTGCTTTACCTTCCCTCAGTTCAGCAGGTTTATTACAAAACATGCTCCATGCATGCAGATCTGGGGCTACAACGAAGTAATAGGGATAAGGAAGGAAGCAGCTGGGACCAGGCACCCCGGTTTATCATTCTCGCAAGGACTCCTCTGCTCCTGCCTCCAGGTAGAGCCATTGCTCCATGAGCAGGAGCAAAGGAGAGACAGCAAGGGATGCCATGCCATTACCTACACAGCCTGCACGCTGATTCTTGCCTTGTCTGAGATAAGCTCAGACCCACATCCTAATCAGCAGTCCACAGTCACACATTGGAGGAAGCAGTGCCATAGGACTGTGAGCAATTATACACCCTGCACAAGGAAATGCAGAGGGGATGGAAGGTACAGCCAGCTCTCCCTTCCTGGCATGATCCCTGGCACGGGAGAAGGCAGTATTGAGCAAGGGCTGCTTTGCAGCACCCAAAAATGCCAGCTTTTCAGCTGGCACAGAGCTGCCCAGCAACGCTCTGAAACACCAGCTCCATGGCAGACAGAGCAGCCTTGTACCACTGCACCCCAAGACAGCAGCTCTGCAGACAGGATGGGGTAGGGCCACCTTGCAGCACCCAGAAATGCCATTTCTTACCAGCTGCTGTAACTTCCCCTCTGCCCCTTTCCGGTCCTGCTCCACCCTGCTCCTTCTCCTCAGGCCACATGGAAACTGAGTCACAGCTGTCCCTGGCCCTAGGAAGGGTGGGCAGCCCCCAGCCCCTGGCACAGCGTGGGCAGTAGGGTAAGACCTCTGAGAACCCCAGTGATGGATGGGAAGAGTTAAAGGTACCCATGTGTCCTACATTGAGCAGCTCTCTGAATTGCTAGCCTCCTCTGTTCCCACACCTCTTGAAGCAGAAGTTGGCCCCAATCTGCTGCTGGCCATATGGACTGCACCCAGCTCTGCTGGGCTACATCTGGCCCCACAAACTTACCCATGTGCTCTCTGTCACCAGAGGGGACCAGGACATTCAGGGCTCTGCACCAGATGCATATAACTTAGCAGTGCCCAGAAAAAAAAAATTAAAGAGCCAGATAGAGCACTGTAAACCAGAGGAGTGCCCTAGGTCCCAAAAGGCTGGCAGGGGATGTTTCCTTGAGAGCAGGTCGGGGCATTTTTTACTTTGAAAGATTCATGTGTTTGAGTACAGACTTGATTCTCTGGTCCAGCTCTAGGAGATGAGAAGTTTACAGGTACTGATTTCAGGCTCTCTGTTTTCACCATACACCTACAGAAACCCTTTTTGAGGACCTGCTTACCAGTTAAGCTTCCCAGGATCAGGTCTACAGCAGTGTTCACCCACCACGGAATCCTTTAAAATCCCTGCCTGGTGCGGTTAACAAGCCACCACCCATCTATCTGCCTTGTAGACAGAGAAGCTAAAGATTTGTTCATTCAGGCTCTGGGTCAGACATCTCACAAATGTTATTAAAGTTATGGTTTCTTTACTGTGTTTCTCGAGATTGCAGTGAGGTTAAGAGCCCAGCATTGTCCAGTTCAGCTGGGCCACGGAATGGGAAAGCAGAACTTAAGCTGCAAAAAATGCACAGCTATTAAGCACTGCTCATCTGCAAATCTCCTGGCATCTATTCCCAGACTCCTGTCTTCTTGGTTGCCTTGCTCCACCTTCCTGGGGACTCTGTGAAAACTGACCCTTTCACCCCTCTCCAGGGATGTGTGTTAAGGTGGTATTTGCTGCTGTTGTCATGCAAAGCATAACGTTATTGCAATACCCTTGCCCCAGCTCTATCTCCCAGGACAACATAATAGTAGAGGAAATTCATTATCCCCTATCACTTTATGGCACTATCTTTTCATTTCTCTGTTAACACACATCAGAGATGTATCGAGTTTCAGGCAGGCTCACTCCAAAGGAAATTCTCTCTCTTTCCTTACAGGGATTTGCACAAGCAATACCATTTCTTTTCAGTACCAGAAAAAGCCCAAAGCAAACCACCACCACCAAAAAGTAATTTCAAACAAAACCCCAAACCAAAAACCACTCCAAAAATAGCACTGAGGTTGACTTAAGGACAGAATTTGACTTTTCTTTCCAGACCACCACTTTGGTCAGACCTTTCCCAGGCTCTGGAGGGTGGCATTTTCACTGCTGCTTAAAGAGGTTCATCAGCAACGTCTGGAGTCCTGTAGTGAGGAAGCTTTAATGGTGAGATGCCTTTTCCTTCCCCAAAGCACCCAGCACACAAACACAGGCATTTCCTGGTAAACTGTTCCTCCTTGCTTCCAGCCTCTGCTACAGGGGTGGCCTCTGATAGCAGCCTTCCTCCGGAAACACCACTGCGTTTTGCTCAGTTACTCTAACAGTGTAATATTGTAGGGAAACAGAATTAAACAGAGCTGAAATCTATAATAAATCATTCCTACTGGGCTGCCAGGGAGATAGCTGCACAGGAGAAAGAGAGGAACTGCAATTCTGTTTCCACAACAAATCTAAGCCATGAAACAGCTCTTTGGTTACAGGGAACAGGCACAGCAGCAAGAGGAGCACTTTTAGGTTGGCAGAGTGATGCCACTGTTTTTTCTGTTCTCTCTCTCCAGATTTATTACATGGCCAGGACAGATCATAGCAAATACCTTAAGATCCCAGACTGTCAGCCTAGAGGAGAGGCTGGCAGACTGGACTCAGACAAAAAGCCTGAGAATATTCCAGTTTCTCAAAAACTGCTCATATTTTTAGCTGTTGCTGCTGTTAGAAGATGAATTGAAAGCAAAGCTCAGACTTGCTACTTGATGCCATAACCGCTTCATTTTGCTGGCAGCTGAAGCAGAGAGGATCTTGAGAATTACCCCCTTTGTCCACTGCTGGCCCAGCTATGCTAATCTCATCAGCAATGCAAACGCTGGTATAGAAAGGCATTGCTGAGTGGCAGTGCTAACCTGATCCTGCTGGTGCTGTGCTCGCTCTGCACAGCTCCAGCAGTGCTGACTGGCAGCAAAAAAACCCTGGTGCACAGCACCCAGGCATTTTCTCCAGGTCTGAGCTGAGCACAGAGGTGGCTCTTGCAAACGACTCCTTATGCATCTTCCAGACAGGGTAATCTGTACAGCACTGCTCAACTCAGCTATCTTCTCACAATTTTGAGAATGAAGGTAGAAACACCCACCGAGTCAAAGTTTCCTCTCGGTCTCAATGATTTATCATCTTTCTGCTGAAATCCCCACCAGTCTTCCTGCAGCAGCATCTGCATTCAGTTGCTCCTCATGTCCCACAGACACCAGCCAATTTTTAAGAGTGATGTAGCTCAGGACGGTGTCCCCACCTCAGTAGATATGCATGTCCTGGACTTGCCTTAGGCAATGGAAGCAGCACGTAACCCACACAGTACTTTCCAAACTTCAACACCACTGCTCAGCCAGGAGGAAATCTCTCTTGGCTGCCTCTCCCTAAATGCTTATTCCAGCACTGACTGCCTTAACTCCTCCCCAAATCGGGAGCAGAGTATGTGACCCCGTCGCCTTTGGGCTTTTCTCATGCTTTGTGCTGTGCTTAATAATGTGCAGTATGAGCAGGCAAGACAGAAAAGGAGGGAGCAGCACTTCAAAGATGACACGGTTGTAACTCATGGGGTCACAGCGCCCCAGAGACTTAGCCCCGGGCTGGGATCTTGGCGTGCAAGGTGCTGTACAAACAGCAAAAGAGAAAACACCCTCTTCCCTAGAAAGTGGCAATTCCCACCCCAACACACACACACATAACCCAGAGCCTCATTTGCTGGGCTCTGCATCACTCCATGATATTTTCTAGCACATCTTGGGGCCTCAGTCCAGAGGAAAGATGAGAAACCACAGGCTGTGAAAGTAGGCTCAGAGGGAACTATAGTTTGGCTCAGGGGGTTCTGACCATGCTCTGACATCTTCTGCACCCATAGCACAGTCTAACGCCAACTCTCACACCGAGTGCTGAAGGTCACATACATAGAAAGCCGTGCTCGAGCTGCTGACCCAAAATGTCCTTCAGTGTCAGGTACCAGTGTCCCAGCTTCCTCTGTGGGAAGGAAGCTACACCTGCAAGCTGTTTCCATCTAGAAAGGGAAGGAGGTTGCTGGAAGTGAGAGGGAGGAAGCACACTGTTGTCTGCTGCAGGCGGCTTTCCAGAGCCTCCATGTCCCAGCTTCCACCTCCTTGTTTGCTCTCCCTTGGCAACACTAGGGTCTGGAGTCCAGGGGACATTTTTCAAACAAGTCTTGCCTATTTGGGAGTTTTAAGATGACTGGAACTGTAGCACTTGACAGCAGTAGGCAGTTACAGCAACCCTAACTCAGAGAAGGACACTGTGGCAGATTGGAAACGGTGAAATGGTTTTCTAGGGAATTTCTGATGCCTTGTACTAGTTCAGAGTTGGATGGAGGGGTCACAGCTCAGGCAAGTATCGTGACATTTGTGAGTGCAGGGCCATTTGGGTAGCTCACAGACAGGCATCCTATCCTGTCCCTTTTTGCTTGAACATCCTAGTCCCAGACAAACTCTGGTCACCTCATGGCAAGCCCAGACATCTGACCCCAGAGCATTCTCTGAGAGCATTGTTCTCCTCTGGCTCTGGGCTGGGTGCAGAGCTGTGGGCAGGGTGTTGTAGCTCACTGTGAGCAGTGACCTTTGAGAGGTGTAACGAGAGAGGTTTACAGCTCACACAGACATCCACGTTGACACAGGCAGGTTGTGCTTGCTGCCAGCAGGTCCCTTCCCCTGGCTCACATCCAGGCCTTAAGGTATATCATGGATGACAGGTCAGGTCTCAGTCACACTCACACTATTGCCAGGCTGGAGATTTGCTTCCTGAGCCATTCTCTCTGTGCAGTGAGCATACAATGTTCCCAGCTCCCTTCAGCAACAGGAGCCAGCTCTCTACCAGTATCTGGGTCTATGCAAAGGCAGCTTCAAAAATGTTTAACCTCTCCTTCACCTGCCCCAGAGAATGGTCTCACACCATATCAGAAGGCACATGAGAGAGTCTGCTCTCCCTCAGAGTACAGATACCCTGGTGTAAGGCAAACTGGCTTTGTGAGGTGGACAGCATGGTACAGCACCAGGCATCCTGGGAAAGTGAAGGCATGACTGGAGCCACTTCCACTGATTAACTGAGGATAAGCAAGGGCAGCAGAATGACTCACTTTCCTCCATGGTACAGTGAGAGGGCTCAAGAGACTGGCTTTTTTCTGGCTGGGCCTGCTCTGCAACTCAAGGCTTCAAACAGAACAGGTGTGTAAACAGGAGCTGCCTGCCCATACCCCAGTGAGGGGTGAAAGAGGGAAGAAGATGGACAAAAGACCCCTGGCTACCCACCCTGAGGCTGCTGCCTGAGGGGAACGGCTCAGGATGACAGACTGTCAGGCAGGAGCCCAGCGGTGCCAAGCCCATGTCACAGCTGGGACGGGGCTGCATTGAGGGCTATGGCAGCTTGCACATTTGCTCTGGCTGCTCTTCTGCCATGCCAGCGATGCTGCCGGTGGCAAGTTGCCATAGCAATACCCTCCAGTATTCCCTCCTGTCCCACTCATCTCTGTTCCCCCAAGCCTTGCTGTCTTCTCCCTGCTGCCCCACAAATAAAACGTGCGGCACAACACCCAAAATTTAAACATGCTCCTAAAGGGCTGTTCATCACCCCAAGGAAGCAAAGGGGGCAGAAGTGGAAGCCCACTCCCAAAAAACATCATCCCCACCCACTTCATAGGCGAGGAGCCTACTCTGGACTCAGGTGCATCACATCTCACCTTGCCCAGTCTCAAGGTGCAACAGAGGCTGCCAGACTTGGAGAATAGAGGCCCCTCTAGCTGCACCCCTTGTCATGCTATGGCAGGCAAGGATACTTAACATCCTCACCTGTCCCACAGTGCCTGTTCCATGGTGGTGACATGCACCACCTGCCCAGCCCAGCCCAACATTGCTGCCGACAGGTCAGAAAGCTCCATGAGCTCTTTCTACATTGTGGCAGTGCCAGGTTTGATGGGAATGGTGGTCCCAGATTCTTCTTGCTGTATCCTGGCTGGCACCTCCTAAGGCTCTGATCTTCAGCTCCAGCCAGTTTCCACTTCAGGCAGGTCTGCTCTGCTGTACCAAACTCACTGTGGCTTGAATCAGAGACAGGATCCTGCTTTGTTTCCTGTCCTAGAAACTCTCCTCCACTGCTGTGATATGCCACTAAACAGTTACCCAACCCAGGGGGTAAGCAGAGCTCCTCTGCTTTCATCTCTCCCACACAAGATGCAAGGGGAAGACAAAGGGCCCTGTTGAACAACACTCGGGGTGTGACACCTGCCAATATCTTTAAACAAATGAATTTAATGACTTCCTAGGCAAGAAAAAACCCAGTTTTTAAAAGCTCTGCTCCCCTCCCCATTCTGCCCTTTCCCAGATCTAGTAGGGCCCACCACAACCAGTTACATCACTTGAGGGTTATAGCAGAAGCTAGCAAAGCCTCGGTCCTGATCCAGGATGAGTCATGGAGCACTGGAGGCCATGCAACTTCCTTCTGATACTATCAAACATGTCTTGCACAGCTAAAAATAAAGATGGGCCAAAACTGCAGAGCCACATCTTGCTCCAACATGAAACTTTGCAATGCTCAGTGATGCTGAAAAATCACCTGAGCAGGTGGAAACCAAAAAGTGCAGAGAGGCCAAAAGTCTTGGGTGTACTAAGAAGGGAGAGGCTGGGAGGCCTCACCCTGTGCTGTGCTGGGCTGGGAGATGACAGTGCCAGAGGGCAAGGAGCCATCCAGCCATACATATAGGGCCAGAGCCAGGCTCTCATCCCATTCCGCTGTGAGCTTTGGAGTATATCCACATCGAGAGGTTTCATGGAAGACTGTTTTCTGCAACGCGTGCTCCCATCCAATACAACTGGAATCAGCTGCTGTGAACAGGAAAGATGCTGCATTTTTGCCAGAAAAAGGTTGGAAAGCTGCAGCCTGCTTCCCACTAGGCAACACATGGGCACCTGCAAAGCGAGGTCTAAAGGGTATTTCAAGCTAATGCTAAAAAAAGGGGGCACAGATACATCTGATATGGCTGAGACATTTTAGGTGAGTGAGGAATTAGAAGTTCTTCCTAAGCCCTGGGACACTATGCCCCAGCAAAACCTTCTCACATGAGGATACGGGAGTCTCACATAGCTCTTAGCAGGGAGCTGCAGGATCACACACAAATAGGAGCTCAGAGGGACATCAGCAATGTTCAGAAACCTAAAATAGCCTCAGCAGATGATCCTCTGCTCCATTCTTGGGAGCAGCAAGAACCGAACAAGGATCCAGCTGTCCCAACACTCCCATGAACAGGGTCTTTAAATGCCCAAATTACTTGCAACAGAGATGGTAGGGCAAAAGGGGGATTCCAGTCCAACACTCACAAGGAACCCAGAGCCCCACCTCTGAAGGAGGGGTAGCATTTTCTTGTGATTTTCAGTGGAAAGATGATCTACTCCTAAATCAGTTGGTCAGACCAAGGGGCAATGGCAGCCCACATATACAAAAGAGCAGGCTGAAGGATGTTAGGCTGACTGCTTTCTGTTGAAGATATAACCTCCACTTTGCCCAGACTTTGATTTTCCCAGCAAAGCATTCCATCCCATTCCCAAGAGAGGCACTGTGAGTCTGTCCAAGGGTCTACAAGCTTTAATGGCTTCCAGATTACTGCCAGCTGCACTAAATTAAACTAACACCATTAATCCAGCCCAAATATAAATTCACTGATATCACCTGGGGCAGGCAATATACAAATCAGAGAAGAGGTTCGTGCCATGGGCAAGTAACAGGAGAAGCTGCTGCTCTACACACATATGGGAGATTTGCTGCCCATGAAGATATCAAGCTAGCTGGTCAACAAGGGTGAGTGGGAGAAAAGTGTGTCCAATGCTACCCCAGAGGGTGGTGCACCACTGAACAGGCTGCTCAGAGAAGCTGTGGATGCACCATCCCTGCAAGTGTTCAAGGCCAGGTTGGATGGGGCCCTGAGCAACCTGGTCTATAGGAAAGTGTCTCTGCCCATGGTGGGGGGTTGGAATGCAATGAACTTTAAATGTCCCTTCCAACTCAAGCCTTTCTGTGATTCTGTGGTGAGCCCTTTGTTAAAATGCCCCTTGTTAAAAGGCAGGGGAACCCTGACAGGATGCTGCAAACTTGGTGGACTGGGATCTTCAAGCAGCTCCAGCAGAACTGAGTGCAAACCTTTTCTCTGGTCTTTGCCATATAACATGTCTCTTTTTCATCACGATGAGAGATATAAAGTCCTCTTGTCATGGAGCAGGTATCAGTTACTGCCACAACCCAGCTGGATAAAGGGTCAGTCGCTGCATTGTGTGATCAGGAATCTGCAGCACAGAGCACTGACATGAGCGAAGGACTTCTTCCTTCCTTCCTTTCAGCTTCACAGGTAAATCTATCCCTGCCTCACTCGCTGTGGGTACCACTTCAGCATCACGCTGAAGGGTAAGATGGCCTCAGGCCCAGTTTCCAGCTGTCTCTGGACAGGCCCCAACTTCCCTGGCAGACACTTTGGAGGAAGAGCAGCAGAGCCTGGGCAGCCAAGCATCCTAAACTACTGCTTCCCCATATAGTCTCTCCCAGCCAAATCACACCTCAGCTCTAGGGCAAGGTGCCTGCCCTGTTGGAGGCACAGTGCTGATGAGGATTCCCTTCCAGGTGAGAGCACGCCGTGGAGGTGGAGCAAGCACTGCTGGACCCTAGGCAGGCACAAAGCATCCACAGACAGGGCAGGAAGCCCACAGCCATCCCACTATGCTTCAGGCTGGTTACCTCAGAGCAGGTAACATTTCTTGCCAGTGGCAACACAAAGACCACTGGTCCTCTTGAAACCCTTCAGTGTCACTCTAAGCCTCATACACCAAGGCCAAGCTACAGAATCCTGGGAAAATGCAGGCAGAGCTCAACTGCTTCTAATAGAGAGCATGATTACGTCTGCCACAAGCTCTAGGTGAAGTCTCAGCTGGGTTCAGGTGAAGGACAGCAGAGAACAGCAGTTGGAAAATGCTCCCATTCAATCCTGCTGGCATGCAGAAAGACGAGTGCAGCAAACAGCATGGACTGCCAGTTCCCAAGGGTTTAGAACACACCACCCTTAAGCTCCTGACAACTGTGTGCAGGGTTAAACAGTCTTAGCAGCACTGGTTACACACATCCAGGTTCCCTTTGCCACACTGGCAGCCAGGTGGGAGGCAGGAGTACCCAGCAAGCCTTGGCTGTGTGGGTACTCACCTCACCTGGGTGACACCTACACTACACAGTTATCCCTGTGGGCCAAGGGGAGGAGAACATGGGGTTCCCTGCTTCAGCCCTGGTGAAGGGAGGGAAGTTGGTGATGATTGAACGGTGCTAACCTTCATGTAGGGCTGAAGCAGATAGAGAAGGCAGCTCTCAGCTGTCAGCACCTGCAGTGTGGTCTTGGGGTTTCTTGTTCCAGCTGTCTTGAATCACCTGGAAAGACAAGTGCAAGGACACAGGTTCAGCTCAGCTGGGGAATACCCTGCCCACGCAAGAACACTGGGCAGGCAGTAATTGCTCACCTGAGCCAAGTGAGTTAGTGGCCCAGGCAGAGAAGTGAGAGACCCCAAGCACCCCACCACTTCAAAGACTCTGCCATATCTTTTACCAGAGGCCATCCTTCCAGCTGCAGCCCTGACTCTCTCCTGGGATCCAGCTATTCCCCCAGTTCCCTGGATGGTTGGTTCTCCAGAAAGGGCTGCTAAGGTCACAGCCACCATCCCTCTTCCCTGGATTTCAGTGGGAAGCACAGGCCTCTCTGTGCCCTCAGCTTTGTTCCTCTCCACCCACGCAGCTGTAGGTTGCTGCACCACACGAGCTGTGCCAGTACCCGAGTGGGTGTGCTGGCATATGGTTTATCTGCAGGAGCAGGCGCTGGCTGCCGTCCCCACAGGCCACCCGCTGAGCCACCCCATGGGGACATGGAGCCAGGGCAGGGAGGGACAAACTCCACTGCTGGAGAGACACCCCTCCCAGCAACCCAAACAGACCAAGAGAAATCCAGCGCCGCAGCGTTTCCCAGGCTACAGTGAAGGGGGAAAACGACAATTGCTTAATAGAAATCTCCGAGAGGCCTGCCAACACCATCACAAAGATGTTGTTTAAGCCTCCTCCCCAGGCTCCCAGCGCTATAATTACAGACCACTGGAGATCACACTCTGCTAGGTCCTCATGCCTAGCAGGTCCTGAAAATGAGGACAATACCCGCCTCCCCAAGATCAGGTCTGACATTCCCCTGGCCTCAGGCATGACGAGCAAAAGCTGCTTAGGGGCAGTCCCTGCTCCCCAGCTTGGCCTCCTGCACAGGCAACCATCCTGTCACACCCCCAGCAGCACAGCCCAGCTCCAACCAGAGCTGCGGGCAGCCAGGATGGCAGTGCTCCAGGAGCACAGCCCTCACATGCTGATGCAGGGAGGCACTGCCACACTTACTGGGACACCAGCTCTTAAAACAGTCATGAAGGCATCCAGAAAGTTTGTGCTTAATGACACCTGCACCAGCATCCCAGGAGATGTCTCACCTGGAAGCTGCACCAGGCAGTCACAAGGGCTATCTTTTTGGACAGCTTATAAGCAGAGCAAGCCCCAGTAAATGTAGCTCGAGTATATGTAAAGATTCATATATTTAAAACCCTCCACCAATTCCATGCCCTACCCCACTGTCTTTCAGAGAAGGCTAGAAAGGCGCTAAGCCTGAGCAGTGACAAGAATTGCTTTGGACATGGCTGAAGTGCTGCCACCCACATACTGCTGCAGCACAGGAAGCGACGGCAATGTATCTGACAGCGATGGGTTGAAAACACTCCCCAGGAAGAATGCAATTACCCCAAATGGACTGAGGCCAGGAGATCTGGATTATCACCTCAGCTCTTGCATAAAGGGCTTTGCATCTTTGTTCACTTCCAACAAGAAGAATCACAGGGTTGACATCAGCCCTGGCCCAGGACATGGATTTGTTACTAAAAAGCAATTGGAGCTGAATCACTAACTTCCCACTTTGCAGCACACAGGACTCCTTTGAAGGTTTCCCGTCCAAGTATTGTTCTACCATCACGCTGCTTAGCTGGCGGGTTGTCCAGGCCACAGCACAGGCAAGTATGACTGCAAACCACTGGCCAGTCCTGAAAAAGCTCTCTGAAATGCAGAGCATGTGAGTTCAGCTGCTCTTCATTCAGGATTCACAACCAGCTGAAGACGCAGACGGAAACAGGGGGAAAACATGTTAATTGGCAGCTGGGCATTCACAGGCCAAGCAAGGGAGACTGTGAAAGACAGGAGCAAAGCCAAAGTGAGGATGAAGACTTGCAGAGAAACTTCTCAGTCAAAGAAAATAATTTTTAAAGCAGGCCTCAAACTTTGTGAGACCAAGTTCTCTAGAGCTTATATTCACCTGCTTCACTTGGTCATGAGCAAAAGCAAAATCCAAAAACAAAGGAAGAGAGCTGGTCAGGGAGCAAAGGTGCCAGGCACTGCAGACAGAAGGAAGGATCAGAAACATGATCACATGGTGTTACCAGGACACAGGGACCCACACAGCCTGCTGGAGGAAGGGGGTCCCTGGGAGTGATGCAAGATGGAGAGGCATCAGGCAAAACCCTCTCACAGAAGACTCTCACTAAGTAAGATGCAACAACCTCACTAAGTAACCTGCAAGTAACCCCCCATGAGCCATCTGTTAACATACAAATGTCTCCTTTCAGGATTTCTCCCATGCTGCCCTTCACACCTGTCCTGCTTCAAACTCGACTCATTAATTCCTCCAGCTACTAAAGCTTCTGATAATTTGATTACAGATCCATTGACAGTGTGCTGAGGACACCACTGTTCTAACTATACATCACTTTCTCCTTTCACATCTGTGGTCCAACCAACCAACAACAGGTTTTCTTGTTCTGCATCCAGGAAGCGTCCTGGCCCCCAGGCATGGTGCATTCCCACACAGCACATGATGGTGCCAAACAAATCTAGCAGAGGACAAACGTGGGCAAGCCCAGAGCAGTAAGGGCAGGTAAAGGACTCTGGAAGAGTCAAGAGTCATCAACTTTGAAGAGTCAGATCAATAGCTATCCCCTTGAATCACCCTCAAAGGCAGTGAGCAAAGTCCAGGTATCTCTGGCCTCTGTTTCTCAGCACAGCCGTGCAGAAATGTGCCAGGGCAAGCAGCTGGTAGCAGACCACAAGGAAGATCAGAGACACAGATGTGTTTCTCTGCTCTGAGAGGTCCCTTGAACTCAGGGAGGGAACCTCCCTTCCTTCTCCTATTCCACATGCTCAGAAACAGCTGAGGCAAGAGGAGCTGGGAAAGCTCAGCACCACCAGTTGAGGGAGGATGTACAAACTGGGGTCTTCAGCAGCTTTGGAGGAACCCACCAGGAGTGAAAGAACAGTAAAATTAAAATTATCTGTAATTCCCTAAAGGCCATTTCTGCAGAGGGCAGACATGAAGAACAGAGCATCTAGAGCTGCTCTGCTCAGTTTGCTGAAAAGGCAAGGAAGCAGGAGAGCTCCTCAGCAAGCTTTGCCTCGAATAGCAGGGTTCCCAAAAAGGTGCAGCGACTCCACCAGCTTTCCTTCTGTCACGGGATAAGAAACCTCTCACATGGGGAACAGAAATAAGGCAGGTGAGTGGCAGAGCTAAAACAGCCCCAGCTCTGCCCCAGTTGCAGCTGGACCTTGGTCCACAAGCCCAGCTCCCCAGGGACCACAGCCCTGCAGCTGTGGTGACAGCAGGACTCTGCTGTCCCCGCGCATCCTGACCACCCCAGGCTCCAGGGGAAGGGACGTGTCCAGGCCTAAGAGAGCCAGCAGGAATCCAGTGAAGCGTTATGGGGGCAGCGGCTGCAGGTGAGGCGAAGGCAGGTGCCGTGTCCTGTGCAACAAACGCCGTGGCAGCAGCAGTGCCCCTCGGATCCCAAGCCCTGCACGAACCTCCCAGCTCCCACCAGTGCCCTGCCCTCAGCACAGGGAGCTGCATGCTGGGACATGTAGTCCTTACCAGGGCCCCGCTGCTCGCTCACGCCGAGACCCGCACGGTGGGAATTACTGCTGTGAAACAGGGCGATGACGAGGCTTTACAGGATGATTTCATCCTCCCCGTCCTCATCCTAAAGCCCAGCCCTGCCGAAAGCAACTCTAGCGCTATCACACTGGGAGTTTTCTCCTGTTCCACCTGCCAGACCTTGTTCACCTCCTCGTGTGTTACCAAGTTCGCCAAGACACTCCTTTGTGTCAGGGTTCAAGCCTGCTACGCTCTCCACAACTTCCCGACTTCCCCTCTTTGCCAAAGCTAAGAGAAATGATTCAGGGAGAGGACAGTTCTCAAGCAAATCTTTGCTTGTCTGAGGTTTTTAAAAAGGCACTGTGTGGAAGCGACTTTTAAAATACTCTTAAACACAGCACAGCATTCCTCTACCATATCCTTTCCCCAGCAGCTGCAAATACTACACACCTTCCTTTAAAAAAAAAAAAAAAATCAAATAAAAGGAGACTGGAAAGCCCGGAGGCAAATGATAACTGCTGGATCGTGTTCACAGGGTGGGTTGTGAGCAAGCCCACCTCTCCGGCTCCCACCACGCAGCGATTCCCTGTGCCTTCCCTGGCACACGGCACGTTCCCAAACGTGACACCCGGGACTGCCGAGCGCACGCTCCCCGTGCGGTTCCCGTATAAAACCAGCCTGAAAGCCTCGCCAGCTCGGCA